>NC_136267.1:103295980-103497852 GCF_964187855.1 Myxine glutinosa
GTAGAAAATGACTAGCTATGGCCCCAAGCTGAAAAAATGTCCCACATACCATTTTTATGCAAATTACTGCTGCAAATTTTATGCAAAATTATGCAAATTTTATGCAAATTTTTGATGAGGAGTAGAGTTGAGGGGTCTTTGAGGGCTTCATCGAGGTGCTCTCGGTTGCAAGACTGGGTCATTCTGAGAAGCACAGCAGGGTCAGAGATCATGATGTTCTCCTCCTCAGTGAATCTCTCCATCAACAGCCTCTCCATTGCCTCACACACTGTTTTGAGGCAAAAGAGGGACTTTGCGTAGGCCTTTCCACTGAGAACACCTTTGAGAGATCCACTTGTTACTAGTTGTGCCTCAAAGAGAATCTCTGCATATCCAGAACCACGCATCTTGTGTCCAGTGAGCATCCCGATGTAGTTCATGGATGTGTGGAAGGGTCCAATCGTTACTACATGACTAGCAAATTCATTTGGCCAGCGCCAGATGATGGGAAGGGCTTTCATGCAGACACCCAGATCAAATGTATTCAGGACCCATCTCTGACCCACCTCAGCAGTTGCTGCCTCGGAACGCTTCAGTAGCTCACGAACAACTGCGTTGTCTGTGATCGGTTGGTGGATAGGCGTGCAGTAGTCGACTGTTGATTTGCTGGGTGGGGGAGAACCAGTTGCAGAGGTGAAACCCCCTAGCCCAGGCACAGGCTGCAGGCCATTGCCATGCCATGCAGGCACCAGGCACAGACCGATCACAGACAACGCAGTTGTTCGTGAGCTACTGAAGCGTTCCGAGGCAGCAACTGCTGAGGTGGGTCAGAGATGGGTCCTGAATACATTTGATCTGGGTGTCTGCATGAAAGCCCTTCCCATCATCTGGCGCTGGCCAAATGAATTTGCTAGTCATGTAGTAACGATTGGACCCTTCCACACATCCATGAACTACATCGGGATGCTCACTGGACACAAGATGCGTGGTTCTGGATATGCAGAGATTCTCTTTGAGGCACAACTAGTAACAAGTGGATCTCTCAAAGGTGTTCTCAGTGGAAAGGCCTACGCAAAGTCCCTCTTTTGCCTCAAAACAGTGTGTGAGGCAATGGAGAGGCTGTTGATGGAGAGATTCACTGAGGAGGAGAACATCATGATCTCTGACCCTGCTGTGCTTCTCAGAATGACCCAGTCTTGCAACCGAGAGCACCTCGATGAAGCCCTCAAAGACCCCTCAACTCTACTCCTCATCAAAAATTTGCATAAAATTTGCATAATTTTGCATAAAATTTGCAGCAGTAATTTGCATAAAAATGGTATGTGGGACATTTTTTCAGCTTGGGGCCATAGCTAGTCATTTTCTACACATTTTGTCCAATCTAGAAACACTGATTAGAAGTATATCTCCGGGGGGTGCAGGGGGACCTAGTCTTCCTACTAGACTATTTACTTAAGGATGGAGAGGACAAGGTAAGTACAGAGGAATAACAATGACAAGATTATATTGTAGGACTAAACAAGATATTGAAGCCTCCTATAGCTGGAATGCTGCTGTTCACCACTATCTCAGGTCTTCCCTCCATCCAAAGCCATGATTTTGTCTACAGCCATTAAACCACTCCCGCCCCTCTTAAAGTTTGCTTTTGCATCCATCTTGTCACCCCTTGCATTCTTCCCCTATCCCTCATCGTTACCTGCATCCCTTGTTTGTCCATCATTGTCGACCTTCTCTCTCTGCCCTCCTATTCCCCTGTGTCCTGCTGTTCCCTTTGTTATGTCGTGTCCTGATCTGTTCTGTGTCCTAGCTCTTCCGTGAGCCTCAAATATGTATGAATTAAAAAATGAGCAAGAAGCAGATACAGCAAGGTACCAAAGACGATATACAAAAACATTGCTCACCCTGGCGATAGCACTCCTTCATTTTTTTGCTCAGCCAATGCACTGCCTTTGCAGCAATCTTTGTCCCAAAGTTCCTGTCAAATGGTGATGGTGCTCCACCCTATAATGCAGACACAGTGTGTATGACACATGGGTTATCGTAAGATAATATGCTGGAGAGCAAGACTGCACTGGCACGAATACCACCAAACTGCTTGCGCTTTTCCAAATATTTATTTCCCTACAAATAAAGGTTCATGGAAAAATGAAGCAGCATATAAAGTCGCCCCGCCACACAATGAGAAAAAGTAAGAAGTGTCGGAAAGCCACACCAGCTTGCTAGCATCCAGAAAAGGTGGAGTGCAACCGTGTGGAGTGAGTGGAGGGTTCACATTCAGGAGTTCAAGGGTTGGTTATTGCCTGGAGAACCAGGCTCAGTCACGAGACACCACGTTGGATGGGTGAGTGGTGAAACAAACCGTCGGCACTGTGAGGGCGAATCCAAACCAGAGCAAGGATTTCTAGTCATTTCAGGAGTCAGGACCAACTCCATGTACTTCAAACAGCACATGAGAAAATGCAGTACGACCCCACAAAAACCTAGCGGGAGTCCAGACCAGGATGCGGTACATCCCGTCGCAATAGAGCCAACCACCCTCATCACAACCACTACCACATGTGAGCATAGTACGTGGACAGGTTTCTTATCGGTTTTTTTCTCCTCTTGCTGTTTGTTATTTGTGAGTGGACGACATATATTCCAAAGGTGGACAACATACATTCCCAAGCATTTCCCGTCACAAGATTATTAAATGTCAGGTGGGAGATTTAACCGTGTACACCCACGTCACTGTTACAACTAGTTATCTTCCATCACGCTAATTTCCGGTGAGAACAATTGCATGTTCTGGATTGGTCTGTGTCCAAACTAATCACCTTGCTTCTTTTGTTTGAGTTATCATGTGCTGGTCCTGTGTCAAGAGCATTTTCTTCCGGTGGTATATCATTGACACCATCAGTGCCAGTCCATTTTGACTTTTGGCGGCATTGTAGTTGATTACATAATGCCTAGTACATGGGATTCAAGTCAACGTGGCTTTTTATTGACGTCTCGCTCGCCCACCATGCCTCAAATATTTCACGGCTCACCCTCGTCGACGCTGTGCCTAGGACAGATGTCTGACTCCATGCGAAGGTGTGATGGCGGTTGTTTATAAGTTTAGCTTCCAAGGACAGTCCATCTCTCTGTCTCTCCACGTGCTGGTGTTCTGTTAGCCGTGTGATCAATGATTTGCATCGTTCGCCAGCATATTTGACTTCACAATTCACACATGGGATGGATGTTTTAGGCAATATTCTTTGTCAACTTTGCTCATGCAATCCTTAGGTTGTGTGTGTAAGGATGTTTTTGATTTGTGGGTGACATTGCTACTGTAGTTGCAGGACGTGGCTCGCACTTTCAGAAGACTTCTGCATACATTATATGGAAACAACACTGTATTTGGTAGTACATTTGGCCTGTCGTTGTTGCCGATTGTTTTCTGGCAACAGGATGCATGAATGCACCTGAGTAGTAGTTTTCTTGGCGTAGTTGACTGACGTGCAGCAACTCCGCTCGGTGTTGCTCCCGGTCACTGTAGTGGGTTTTTGCGTGATTGAGGAAGTTGCAAGTACAACTTATTTTGTGGCAGGTGGGATGGCCACTTCGGTAGTCCAATACCTTGTCAGTGTGAGTGAGCTTATGGTACACTTGCGAGTGCAGGCTGCTATTCCAGATCCCAGATAGTTGTAGTTGTACGTCCAGAAATGTAAGAGACCTGGTTTGATCGATTTCATATATTTCACAATATACTGGGGGGTTTTGATAAATGGGAATCAACCAGCACACTCCGTAACACCTGGAATCTAGTGAAACATCTTTCTGGAAAGAAATCTAAAATAGTTTTCCTTCAAGGTGAGGATCGCTCAGATTCCTGGAAAACTTACTTCCAAAAACTGTTCTCATCTGATAACACGAGCCTCCCTAACAACCCAATCAATCCCATTTTCAAGGTCAGCTCCAATATTACTACTGGCATCTTTTCATCAGCAGAATTTGACACGGCAATGAAGCGAATTAAACTTGGAAAAGCCCAACCGAAGTTTGGTGAATAAGAAATTCTGCAATGAAACATACCGAGAACCTCCTCCCCCAGAATGGGGGAAAGCAGGTATTGTACCACTACCCAAATAAAGGAAATTTAATGCTTTCTAGAAAACGACTGTGGAATAAGTTTAACTCAAACAGCGGTAAAAAATTACAATCGCCTCTTCAACAGAATTTTCCCTGAATTGGAAAAAAATCCTGCACCCCAAGCAAAATGGATTTGGCCACTTCAATCCATATCTTCTCAGATCTTTGCTCTCAGGCGCATCATCGAGGAAATACGTAACCATCAAAAAGAGGCTGCTATTATCTACATAGACTTCAGGAAAACCTTTTACTCCATTGACAGGAATACACTTTTCCAAATTCTACATGCATATAGGATCCGTGAGTCGATTGTGAAGGCCATACAAATTATGTATGAAGATACCTTTGCAGTGGTCTTAACTCCTGAAGGAGAATGCAACTTTTCAAATCGACAATGAAGTTCTTCAAGGTGACCTGCTTGCTCCTTCCCCGTTTACCATTGCCTTGGACTATGCCCTTAGAACTGTGATTGAAGACTGGGGTGGTTTCACTCTCTCTCCCAACGTAGAAGTCAAAGACATCCAGCCCAGCACATTTCTGACATCGAATTTGATGACATCGCACTACTCTCAGACATGTTAAGCGAAGCTGAAATTTTACTGCACAAGATTTAAACTGCTGCTCGGTCTATTGGGCTCACACTCGATGCTGAAAAGACTAATTAATATATGCACATCAATACTTTTTCTGAGTGTGCTCTACTTACTGTTGCCGGACGTCCGATAGAGAGAGCAAATGACTTAAAATACCTCAGCTCCTATACCAACACACAGTGAGACTTAAAATGCAGAAAAGCTCAGGCTTAGGCAGCAGTTCACGCCCTCCATGAAATTTGAGATCTCCAGTTCGCAAAAAGAGTAAGCTAAGTGTCTTCAAAACTCTGGTTGAGTCGATCCTTCTCTATGGGTGTTTGGGACCTTGACCCAAACATTGGAGAAATCACTGGATTGTACTTGCACCCAATTGCTTCATAAAGTCCTGAACGTTTCTTGGCAAGACCATATCACTATCAGGGAACTGGTTCTTTTGGTTCTTTTCCCGCATCTCTGCTATTGCGAGGGAATGCCGCCTTTGGCTTGCTGGTCATGTGATGAGACATGCAGAACTGGCAAAGAAAGTTCTACTCTGGGGGTCTGAGGAACCCCAGAGAAGGGGTCATCTCCTCACAACCCTTCGAGACATCATCGAGAAGGACAAAATATGTGTATATATGCATATATTGTTACGTTTGTGGGGGTAGGGATACTTTAGTCCAGGTATATTTGTATAGGTAGGTGCTCCGAATGTCGTGAAGAAACCTTGATGTAATCAGTACTTGTTTAGACCGTGTGTTCGGATTAAGCTTGTATATTCGTCCCCATCACAGGGGGGGGGGGGGGGGGGGCGGGAGGGGGCATTTTAACTAGCTCAGTGATTATGTAATTAATCCCTTGTATGTTGTTCCCTCTGTGATTTATCCTTATGCCCCGTATGGCACCGCATTAGACACTAGTTATAATCGCATATTTAATGGCACTCAATAATAAAACATACCGGAAGCCAGGACGTTGAGCCCTACAGCTGACAACCCCGACTTGGGAGGCACACACAGGACGGGCAGGCCGAGGCCACGCCCCGAGGAGCCGTGGTTGGTCAGGGATCTTGATTGACAGGACGGGTAACAAGGGACTCACCGATTGGTGAAGCACATCCAAACGACGTGAGAGCATGGGTGATAAAAGGACGTGCAGGTGGACATTTTGCTCTCTTCTCTTCGCTTCTATCAGCTCTCTGCATCTGGTCTGGATCGCGGCAGTCGGCATTTGTCTCTCTCGTTCTGGACAATAAAGCGAACGATCATGCTTGGACCACGGGCTCAAGGAAGCGATCGGACCGGCCGTGTTCGGAGACACCACTGGTGGACATGAAGAAGAAAAGGGCAGGGCCGCGGACCGAGGGCTGCAGCTTCCCACCGGGGACGACGGGGAAGGCCCGGCTGAAGGAGCAAGCTGCACGCGGCCCGTTCAATTCGCGCAGAAGGCCTGTTGCGTGCCGGCGGGCGCGGCTTACTGAGCGAGGGCGTGCGGAGGCCAAGCAGCGTGGGAGCGAGCGGTTCCCGCCAACAACCTTGACGACCCCTGAAGAGACCCCACCAGTGATCAGTCAAGTGCACCCACACACACACATTCTTTTCAGTTACCTTTCCCTGTGTCCGTGTTTCAAGTCTGGTTGTGGGGACATCCCAATTTAGGAAATTTTTTGATCAACGGAAGTTGAAGTTCTAACGCTAACCCTTCCGTTGAACTTGGGGATGACTAAGAAGACCTTTGATGGTCGAAAGCTTGTCGAAAATTAAAGATCGACGCCCTGAAGCTACGTCCGCGTCTGATTTAATCTCCCGATTATATATATATATATATATATATATATACATATATATACATATATATATATATATATATATATATATATATATATATATATATATATATATATATATATTTATATACATATATATATATATATACATACATATAGATATATATATAGATACATATATGTCAGGTGGCAGATTTGTTACTGCATAAACTCTGTTATAAATGTCATTTGACGGATGTATTACTGTATAAGCTATGTTATAAATGCTGTTCGAAAATGTTATTTCATAGTTAATAAAAAGGTTTTTGCTTTGCCATAGTTTAAAATGAGAAAATACTCGCTTCATCTGTGCAGGACAGATGGCCTCGTTGTATACGTGCGCCCTTTGAAGGCTAGATAAGCCTAGTTGTAAACTCTCTCCCTTCTCCGCAGACGGCGCCTCGAGCCGCGGGCAGGAAAACGGATTATATGCGTGTGGAATGTGAAACTTTACGTAGGATGCTTGGATCGTAGACATAAACCTTTTGATAAACTGTTAAAACATTAACTATATTTTGTATAATCACAGTGACGCTTGAGTTATGATAAATATGCTCTGAATTTAAGTTTAAATGAGAAATGTGAACTGGAAGGTACATTCAACACCTGGAACTCATCAGAACGACCTCATACACTTTATGGTCTTATCAGGACCAAGAATGCAATCCCCCTTCAGTGAGTTATATTTTCTGTCACCTCGGAGCCTTGAAACCACATCTGGTCCGGATCCTGACGGTGCGTGCTTCACTCCTCCAAGACGAAAGGACGGATGACGGTGGGGGCTTGGCCCACTGGGGATGACGGTGGGAGGAACCTTTGCCAGTTCCTTTGTCCTCTCGGAGATTCTCTGATAAAGCGTGTCCCTATATAACTGAACTGTGAATCAATGTGCTTTTAGGAAGGTGGACATGGCATGACGGTCATTCGTGCTGTAGACGTCTCCGTTTCCTCCAGATCTGTATAAATTGGTATTTAATAAAGTTCGCCATTCTCAATCTGTTGGTGAACTTCTGTTACGATCAAGGAGTTTGTTCCCCACATATACATATATATACATAAACATATACATATATATTTACATATACATATACACACTTGCCCACACACATATACTCGTGGGGTATGCTTACACATTGTGTAAGCAATAGCAAGCCGTGCATACATCGGTAAATAATAAATAAAAGTTTTATGATTATGGGCAAGCATCACCGAACCGACATGCTAGATATCAATTTCGGTTTATTTATTTTACGGATGCGTTTGCAATTTTAACGTAAATTTTCAGAGATTTTTATTTCACAGTTTACACTTATATTAATTACAATTTTCAAATGATAGATATCAATTGAAGTTATTTTTTTTTCTTTTTAATGGATGCTTTACGTTCTTTTACGTAAATTTTCATTTATGGATGCTTTTTCTCTTTTTCATTTATGTACATTATTGTCATGTTTATTTTACAGTATACAGTTATTGAAATTTTAATTTTCAAATGCAAGATATTCATTGAGGGTTTTTTTTTAAACGTTGCGCTTTCGATTTTGTTTACGCAAATTTTCATTTACGGACGCTTTCCGGTGATTCTGTAATTTTTCCCGGTGTACCGGCTTCAATGTACGTCTGCACGCCAAATTTCAGCTTTCTACGACACCCGGAAGGTAGCAAACATTAATATCAGTTATTCAATCAGTCAGTGGTTATAAAGAGCTTTTATACATTAGATGGACACAAACATACAAACACACGAGACAGACCAACAATAAAAAAAACATGAAATAAAATCATGAACATAACAGTAAGTAGCACGTTTACAACTTTGTCTGGCAACGTTATAGAGGTTGATGTTTGCCAAGTTGTTTAATTGCATCATTCCTTTGTACTCAGACCTGTTGCATGTGTCCCAGGACATTCTTGCGGCAGTCAAAGACACCCTTTCCTTCCTCGGAGTACAAACTGAAAATGAAGTCTGTTGTGTAGTTTACATTGCACAGCTCATTCCTAGAGAAACAAGCAAAATAAATTGAAACATGCTGTAATACAAATAGTTGTATCTTGTGCAATACATGTACTATCTTTTCCCCTGATCAAATGCATGAATAAAAGTTAAGTTCCTAAATAACAGCAACAAACATAACTCAATGAAGGATAACACACATCTGCCCAACAAAGAATGAATGCTCCCCTGATTAAAGAAGAAAGAAAGAAGAATCACTTTGGTGATTTTGTTGGTGGCCAACATTTTTCAAAGATATTTGAAGCTACACTCAGTGCAACCCATTTGTTATCACCACTCACAAACATTTTTCGGGAAGATGGTAGATGATGACCAATTGCAATATTGTGCAATATTGCAACTTGTATTGCACAATACGGTCACACATCCTTCAACACAATCAGGATTCCACTCATTCTGCATTTGCAAATGGTGATATTCTATTGATGCAATATGTGGTTGTATAGAGATTCTCTAAAATCCACTTCTGGATCAATACAAGTAGGCATCACATAATGTTGAAGATACGTTCCTGTAAAGTGCAACTTTAAGTGAAACAACGTTGAGTGAAGAAAACTTTAACATAGACCTAATGATATAAATAGGGGTTAAGTTCCTCGGGGACATTTTTGGTCAATAATTTTCTCCAAAAAAATGCTAAGTACCAAATATGATACATTATGTGTTATTACAAGTTATTATTGTTAATGATACATTATAAGGGGGTAGGCCAAATAACTTTACTGACTTCCACTGCCTTTTTAAGCAGCATCAAAGCACCTTAAAACCCATAATTTAACTTCTCGTGTAATACTTTTCCTGGGGTTTTTCTTACCGAGTCACAACTAATCACTTGATGGACATTTAGAACTCATTTTGACAGGCTTGTAACGATGCAATGACAAACAAGAATAAGACATAAAATGTCATAGCCCCCGGCGTGGTTTTACAAATTTTGCTGTACAAAGTTAAAGGCTGTCAGTCAGCCATCTTTGGTCAGATGACAAAACAAAATATTCTGCATATGTATACTCATGTATTGTCTTTGTATCAAGTTTGAAAAAAATCGGCCCATTCATGTTGTTACGACCTTGGCTTTGGTAGAGCACTCGGGGTAATACCTATTGCTCCGGAGGTACTAATTGACGTACTCGGGAGGTCAATACGTTCCCCGTTAATGGGTCGCGTCGTTTAAGCAGCCAGATATGACCAAGCGAGATTATCCGCGTGCTTACACAACCCCTCTCAGCGATACACAGTATGCAAATGTATACCAATCCACCAATGCAATACAAGTTCAGAAATTAATACAGATCCTTTACTCAGGATAAACCAAAACACAGATCAGACTTGCTCAACAATACACAATATGCACAATTATGCCAATCCAGCAATGCAATGCAAGTCGAAAAAGAATGAGAACAAATCCTTCACTCAGGATAAACCAACCCACAGGATATACTGCCAAGCAATAAAAACCAAAAGGAAAATTCCACGGACATGCGGAGATAAATAAATAATTGATTAAAGGACAGACAGGCGCCAGGTGAAGACAGACACCACAATCAAACACCCCAACAGATATCCCTATGTAATCCCAAAGGAGGAGAGGAGTGAGAAAAATAACAAAATAATATTTGCCAGGGTATAAAATAAAAGGGGGAAAAAGAGATAGTATGGAGAGAGAATGAGAGGCAAGCCTGTTTTGGACGACTTCTCAGCGGTCCCGTTTCAGGCTCAGCCGCCGGTCCCAAAGATGGCGCCTTCACCTTGCTCTCTTCCCCCGGGTTGTGTCCTCACACTCCACAACCAATCAATCAGCGCAAATCTTACAATCAGATCTGCGCCTTCTTCATCCCTCGATCCTTTCCCCCTCCTCCACCTCCTTAATGCAATACAGCAAATCCTTCCGAAAGTTCCTCGAGGTCGACTTCTTCATATAACATGCACTGAGGCCGGTCACAGCATGAAACCCCGATAGTCTCCACAGAGACCCAAAGAAGCAACTTCTTCAACAGAACACGCTCTTTTCTCCACCCCCTTCATGCACACTCAATCTTCTTCATATAGTTCACAGATCGAGTCCTTCACATCAATCTTGTTCCAATCTTTCTTCATGGAATCTGCTACAACTTTTGCCTTCTTTCTTGCTTCTTCGTCACTTTCTGAAATCAGCAATAGCTTAGGCTGAAAAGGACGAGTTGAAGGTTCAGCCTCGCCATTCCAGTTCATGCACTGATGTGCCACACTCTGGTTAATCTTGCATTCCAGGACACTGTGCTTGCGCTTTTTATTCCATGGCTTATTCTTTGTAAATGTTGTCACTTTGTGCTTGGAAAGTTGGAATGCAAGCACACCATCGGCAGTATTCAGAGTACGTTTGAATCTGGTACGTTTCTGCATCTGGGCACATGTTTTTGGCTATGGGCACCTGCTCCTTTTTGCTGAGAACCACAAACGCTGATGTCGAGTCAATCCATGAAACTTAAATGCCAACAAATGCACTGAACGGCTGGTGCAAGTCGCTTGTTTTCCACTCTTTGGGAAATGTCACGTGTAGCACGTTGTCTCTTTTTGGCTTTGGGTCTGGACCAGTGAGACTCAGGTACAGAATGTCAATTATCCTCATTAAAAAGAGGTTGTTGACAAATGGCTCAATAAGGGCTGACTGGGCTGCAAAGTGCTGCTTTGCTGGATGCATAACGGTCCCAAGGTAGTTCGTCATCATGATGAAGGAGAGGCCCGTGATGTAAGCATCGTAACCAGCTTCGTGAAGTTGCTCTGTTGCCGTGTTGTAAGCCAGGAAGTTTTCAGAGCTCTCAATTGTGGGAACCTTGAATGGTGACTCCATTAGATGCCGATGAAGATCTCCCAAATGAGTGAATTGAATTATCTCCTTAAAATTATGATTGCTGCTCATCAGTTTGGTGTCCAGGAGCCTGGGGACATGCAGTCTGTGAGCTCTTTGAATTCGTTCAAGTCCTCTGGGAAAGCACTGCCGAACTGATGCACGCTGTGCATGATGTCCAACAGCATGTTGTGACTGACGACAAGTTTTCCCGATGCAAAAATTGCTCGTAAGATTTTCGAGAATCCAACAGCATCTTCAAGGTCATCCTGCTCTTTGACAAACTTCTCCGCCTCCTTTCTTCTCTTTTCCTCCTCGGACGCTTTTGTCACAATAATGTAACGTTCCTTCTTATTATTTAGCTGTGCATCAAAATGCAGACCTGTGGAATACCTTAAGTTAATCACCTGGTAAATAAGCTTCCTATGGTATCCTGTGCCTGGCTTTTCAGGCTGAATGGTGAATTCACCTGGCTGAATTCTTTCAGGAATTCCTGTACCCTTTGCACAATGGAATAAAAGGGTGTGTATACAATGTAATCCTTGTGTTCGTCTGGTGTGACATGTGTTGCCTGCGAGACCGGAGCAGCAGGGGATACAGCTTCATTTGCCTTCATTTACCTGTCCCTGCCTCTCCTCCAGGGGGTCTCGCAGTTCCTATACAGAATCTCGTGACAGGTAAGGAATACCTTCTCGGAAAACTTTGTTGAAATCATACCCCTGATTTGCAAGAAAGTCAATACTGGAACTCTGGCACACAAAAGTTGCGTCTGGAGAATTACGGAATAGCAGTCGTGGGAAAAGGTAGAAATTGAAGGCTTTTGTAACGTATTGCAAAGTGTTTGGATTAGAACAGAATGAGAATATATTAAACTGGAAGAGCAGGAAATTCATGGAGTGCCGATGTAGTTTGGCATAGCGCTCCGCAGGCATGCCCAACCCATTGCTTAGATTTCCCATAGTGGGGCCATCGTTGATACCTGTGAACTCGCCATCAATGGCCAAAAACTCAGCTTCATCAATAGCTTGGTAAATTATGTCCAGGTTGTCTTTGAAAAAATTCCAGGTGATCTCCATGGCAGAGAGCGCACACACAGCGAGCTCCGTGCTTCCTTCCGTTCTCATTTACAGTCGAGTCCTGCATGTGGAAACCACGCGGGCGGAAACGATAGTCTTCAATAGTCCATATCAACTGGACCTGCAGTCCCAAAGGTGTGTCCAGAATCACCCAATGACCCCGTCTCAGCCGCTGGCCCAAAAGATGGTGCCACCACCTTTCTCTCTCTCTTGGGTCGTGTCCTCACACTCCCTGAACCAAATGAACAGCGCAGATTTCCCGACATCTTGGGAACAGCACCTTTCCGCCCGGCTCACCAACACGATTCCCGCCGAGCAGTCCGCGCTTCGGCCCCGTGCCATTTTGCCATCCAATACCACATGCGCCAGGCTTACACCCGTCCTTCCCATGCAGGCAGAGCCCCCAACTGACGCTCCTCAGAAGGAATCCACGGAGCTTTGCCAGGGGCTCTCACCAGCTTCGTTCCCCATTGGAAACAGATCGGTTACTCGCCCCTCTCTCCGTTGCCGCCTTTTCACTTTTCCCGCCGAGCAGGACACCGGCAGAACCTCTACGCCGGCTGCGCTTCTTCTTCTTCTTCATCCTCTTGTTTTTCACTTCCTTCACTCAAAATCCATAAAGTTCTGAAGCATGAAATTATGTGGAGGCCTCAAAGGGGGAATATAAGGTAGACAAGGAAGGTCTTGTAACAGAAGAATCAAAATAAAACTAAGAACATAAGAAAAAGGGAGTTTTCTGGACTCGCAGCTAACCCGGCAAACTATTGCAATACATCCCCAATGGCCACATCCACCCCTCGTTATCAAACAACAAGTCCCACGCACGTACCTTCACACAATAAACCCCGTGAACATAACAATGCCCGAGAAATGGATGGGAACATGTTTAAGTTGCAAAATGGCCGTCAGTCAGCCTTCTTGGATCTGATCTTGAAAGAAAATGACAAGCACATGCAACCCATCATTCATTATCTGTGTGCCAAATTTGAACAAGATTGGTAAATGCATGTCTGAGAAATGGTGGAGAATGTGGTCAATATCAGGTTGTTGTTTTTTACAACTAAAATGGCCACCAGTCTACCAGTTGGCTATCTTTGATCAATTGCTAAATAAAGTGAAGTGCATGCATACAATCGTGGCCAAAAATATTGGCACCATTGCACTTTTTTCAAATAACTCACAATTTTCTCCAAAAAGAAGTAGAAATTGAAAAAAGTATTTGGTCTCCACAATTCTTTATTTCACTGTTAATATTACAGAGCCTTTGTTTTTGATTCAGAACTTAATATATCCTTTTAAATCAGTAAATAAAAGAAATTGCATTGACAAAATTATTGACACCCTAAACTTGATATTTGGTAGCACGGCCTTTGGACAAAATAACTGCAGTCAAGCGCTTCCTATAGCCATGAATGAGCTTCCTACACCTCTCTACTGGCAGTTTGGCCCACTCTTCTTGTGCAAACTGCTCCAGTTCTCCCAGATTTGAAGGGTGTCTTCTCCCAACTGCTGTTTTCAGATCTCCCCACAGGTGTTCAATGGGATTTAGATCTGAACTCATTGAGTTGGCGACGGATGGTGCAAGTTGAAACTGTCATACCTTGTGTCTGAATGTCAGCTTGAATCTGTTTAGCAGTTGATCGAGGTGCTTTCTCCACCATTCGAACAATCCTTCGCTGAAATCTTCGACCAAGTTTTCTCTTGCGGCCACGTCCAGGGAGGTTGGCTGCAGTGCCACGGGCCTTAAACTTCCTGATAACAGAGCGTACGGTGGACACAGGAACATCAAGGTCTCTGGAGATGGACTTGTGGCCTAGAGATGATCCATGTTTGGCTACAATCTTGTGGCTGACCTCCTCAGACGTGGCCAAGATGTTGGACGTGGCCAACATTATCAAGATGAGTTCTGGTTCCTTCCTTTTCTCCATGCTCATTGCGGTACACACAGTGACACAAAACATCAGAATTACTCCTTTTCTATATTCAAACTGGTTGAATGAATGATTTTTATATTGCAGACACTTGCAACACAACACAGGTGCGTTCAATTCCAAAGTAAAGGAGATTTACCTGCTTGAAATCGAATTATTTCCAACAACTTCTAAAAGGTGCCAATAATATTGTCCGGGCCATTTTAGGATTTCTGTGATGAATAAGCTAAGATTTAGTAATTTTTTCAGCTTTTTTTTGTTTGATTCCACTGCAAACCAAAGAAATACATTTGTGGATACCAAAATATTTTTTACTTTCAACAATTTTCTGGAAGAAATGGTGCATTATTTGAAAAAAGTTCAAGGGTGCCAATATTTTTGGCCATGACTGTATGCCGTCATGTGCTGTGCTTGTGCCAAGTTTGAACAAAATCGGTCGATATATCTCCAAGATATGTTTGTGAACGCATGGATGAGATCAAATACATAAGTCCAATGGGGGCTAATAAACCAGCAGGAACCAAACCATGGTGACAGCATGTAGAACTTCCTAACCACGGTAAGAAAATAATACACGCTCTACGACCGGAAACGCAAGGTGAGCTGTCGTGCCGGAAATGCAAAGTGAGCTCTGGTGCTGGAAAAGCAAGATGAGCTCTTGTGCTGGAAAAGCAAGGTGAGCCCTCATGCGGGAAAAGCAAGGTGAGCCCTCGTGCCGGGAAGGCAAGGTGAACTCCCATGCCGGAAACGCAAGGTGAGCTCCCGTGCTGGAAACATAAGGTGAGCTCGAGTGTCAGTAAAACATGTCAACCTCTCGCACCCTCCCCCCCATCCTCCTAATTATGTGTCATGTCATGCTAGGCGATGGTTGTATTTTCAGCTCAGCTATTATGCAGCAGCCACCACACACTAAACAATGAGGAATTTCCATTGGCCATTTGGTGATCAATAACCCTTTCCTCCCCCCCCCCCCCCCATCCCCACACCCCTGGCCTAAAAGTGCACTACGCCTAAAAATGAAATCCTTGTTGGAACACTAATGTGATGAGGCAGGACTACAGGGCCCTTACCTGAGAACAAGGCCACGCTGTATTCCAGTCTTCATCTTACCAGACATATGTTCCACATTCGCCTGGACAAAGAAATGCCATACAAAAAAACACTTTATATTAGGAACTTAAAATGACCGCAATGAGAACTCAAGTAGCATATCGTTACATTTGTGGGGGTAGAGGATGAAATACCATAGTATAGGTAGGATTGTATAGTATTAGCATGGAGCATGGATGCAGAGGAGACATCTCAATGTATTAAGTAGGGAAACTGGAGCTTAAGGTTGTTTATTATATGTGTGTGTCTTCACACATGTATATGTGTGTATGTGCATATATACATATATGTATATACATATATACATACATACACATATGTATATATACATATATGAGTATATGTGTCTTCACACAGGGGGTGGAGCGGTGTTATCTAGGTAGGGGTTAAGTTAGTTTTCCCCCAGTTTGTGATTGCCTCCTGTGGCTTTTCCCTACGTTCTTACAATTGCCACAAGGCCGGCTATAAAAACTCATGTCTTTAACACCAACAACAAGAACAACCGTTCCCTGAAAGCCAGGCAGTACAGATAGGCAAGTAAGCCACGCCTTAATGACGCTCACGCCAAGCAAAGCGGCAGGCCATGCGCTGAAGTTCGTCGTTGGTCGAGCACGACCATGGGGTGATTCGAGAGAGCTCGGCCGTTGGTCGGCGTGATGTCAGAGAGCAGGGAAGGTTCAAGCAGGGAGAAGAAGTCTCGCTCTCTCGGTTTGGCTTTCGTCTCAGGCTCTCGGCTGCGGCTGACAGGTGTGCGCTTGTGAGGCAAACTTTTTAAAGCTTTGTGAACTTTTCGATCGTGAGGAAGGGGTGTTGTTGGACTGTGGTGCTTTTCGGCAGAGCAGAGCGCCGTGTCTCGCTTGGCGGTGGAAGTGAGGAAGGGCCGTTTTACTGCTTGCTTCACGCCTGGGCGTTTTCGGCACCATTTTTCGGTGCGTTTCCCGTGTGCTACGCGGGCTGCAGCGACCATCGGGCTACCCAGCGCATTTTGGACCAGAGCTGAGTATCAGCCAACTCGACAAAACAATTTTTTATTTTCATTATCATTCCCCTTGTCTGTTTTTGTGTCTGAGGTGAGACGTCTCACCGTAGGAAATATTAGATTCAGCTCTGCATTAATTTTATTCAACCCGTGTGCTCTGTCCAGGTATGCACCCCACCCGCCGCCTTCTGTCCCGTGCTCCACAAAAAGTACCACCATTATTCAGAGTTCGCCTCGGAATTAAAGACCGTCCGGCTATTCGTCCAAGGCTGGTGTTCATCAGCTACGGACTTGACAATATGTTTTCATGATAACCCAACTCCTCCCATTTCCCAAAGTATAACTGTCTTTGAGGGTATAATGGAAGTTACAAAAAAGTATGACACAAAACAATGCACATTTTGTTCAGATGATTGGCACAAGCTCTCTGCGATTCATGACAATATACATACCTGTAAATCATGTATGGTGAAAGGATCCTCAAATATATATGCAGCATCTGCACCAGCTGCCATCGCACCCATGGTTGCCAGGTAGCCACAGTATCCGCCCATGGTCTCGATGATGAAAACACGACGTTTCGTTCCGCTCGCTGACTGTTTTATGCGGTCACATGTCTGCAAATTTAATCGAGAGGTAATAGAAAGTGACGAAATAGAATACTGGAAACTTTTCCAAAGAGAATACCGCAAACTTCACCTTCATTGATTCACACCTTGATTCAAGATATGTCTGTTATGTAATCATTCATCTCAATCATCCATTCAACATTAGTCAATAGTTAAAAGAATTCACCAAATGTCCGTCCGTCCATCTGTCTGTCCGTTTGAAGGTACAGTAAAAACTGCTGAACCGATCGCAAAGATATTTTGGGTGGATAATCCTGGGATCTCCAGGAGTAAAATAGGCTATTTAGTTTTCCCAATTTCAGCTCTAGTCTCCAGCATTCTCAGGTTTGGACTCCCGCATAACATTCGCGTTCGCATGACGTTCATTGTTGTCATTGTGACGACGCACAAACGGCTGCACCCGGGAAAGCAACATGTCTCCATCAATCGCTAACAGATCGCTGTCTCCATCGATCTTGCCAAGGCCGTAACAGCTATAGGCTCAAAATCCTTTTAACTGTTAATTTGGTAAAGTTACACATATCGGGAGTACATACGACATAGCGATTGTGAACACGATTATCGATCACGATTCACGATCATAGTGTATCGATCACGATTTGAAACACGTTGGAATAATATTTACCGATATGAACAGTGATGTGGCTTTTATTGAAATTATGAAGATACTGTTTAGATTTTGATGATTTGCGTGTGATATGATTCAACGGATGTTTATATGAATCGTTTAAAATAAAATAAAACCTTCAATTTCTGATATTTTGCCATCACCATATGCAGATTCGCCATGGTCCCACGATCGATGTTTCTATACGTGAACGTACCCGTTTGTTTGCGAACGGGTACGTTTTTCATGGAAGTCCTTCACGAACTTGCTGTCCATGTCTGACGTGTGACTGAAGGTGCTACAGGAATGTGGAATTTATTGGTTTCATGCTTTAGCATTCGCCGTATCTGCATTGCCTGTTTGCTTCCGGCCTCCCACCCGTGCGTAGCACGGGTATCTATCTAGTAGTAAAAATATAGGAAACAGGACAGCAATTTGTTACCATTTATACAAGGGTATAGGCTCATGAAGGATATAAACTAGAAAGGGCAGTAGGTTTACAAACGACCAAAGGTGATGGGGGAAGGACAAACACGGAGGAAAAACACAAAAACCAGAAACAATGCCATGGGGAAAGATTCAAACTGTGGAAGAGAACGTGTACACTCGTGGCCAAAAAATTCGCATGCTTGCACTTTTTTTAGAATAAAAAAAAAAAAAAAAAAACACCTTTAGAGGCCATTTTTCCCCGCAAAGCGGGGGTTGGCCTTTTTCGGGAACCGTGGTTGTTGTTGTTTTTCGGTCCCCTTTTTGAAGCAATGTTTTACGGCCGGATGCCCTTCCTGACGCCAACCCTTTTTGCCGCCTTTAACGACAAACAGGGAATTACCAGTGAACTGGTACTCAATTAGCCGACCTCGGAAGGATGACAGGCTGAGTCAACCCCCCTGGCGTTAATTCAGCGATCGACCGTGATTCGAACCCAGGATCCAAGGATCCTAAGCCGGCACCCTAGCCGCTAGCCCAACACCAGGGTTTTAGAATAATGCACCATATTTCTTCCAGAAAATTGTTGAAATTAAAAAGTCTTTTGATATCCACATATGTATTTCTTTTGTTTGCAGTGGAACAAAACAAACAAAAAAAAGCTGAAAAAATTATGAAATCTTAGCTTATACCACACAGAACTCCTAAAATGGACCGCACAATATTGTTGGCATATTTTAGAAGTTGTTAGAAATAATTAGATTTCAAGCAGGTGATTCTCCTTTACTTTGGAATTGAACTCATTTATGATGAGTTGCAGGTGCCTGCAATATAAAAAAAACCACTCACTCAACCAGTTTGAAAAGAGAAAAGGAGTCATTCTGCTGTTTTGTGTCACTGGGTATACCACAATGAGCATGGAGAAAAGAAAGAAAACCAGAGAATTGTCTGAGCAGGTCAGATACAAGATTGTAGCCAATCATGGACAATCTCAAGGGCACAAGTCCATCTCCAGAGACCTTGATGTTCCTGTGTCCACTGTACACAATGTTATCAGGAAGTTTAAGACCCATGGCACTAGCCAACCTCCCTGGACATGGCCGCAAGAGAAAACTTGATCGAAGATTGCAACGAAGGATTATTCAAATGGTGGAGAAAGCACCTCGATCAACTGCCAAACAGATTCAAGCTGACCTTCAGACACAGGTACGACAGTTTCAACTCGCATCATCCGTCGCCAACTCAATGAAAGGGGGTTTTATGTTAGGAGACACAGGAGAACCCCACTGCTGAGACAGCCGACTGGAGTTTGCCAAAACACGCCTGAACAATCCAAAATCCTTCTGGGAGAATGTCCTGTGGACAGATGAGACCAAATACGAGCTTTTTGGTAAAGCACATCATCTCTATGTTTACAGAAAACAAAATGAAGCCTTCAAATAAAAGAACAGGTTCCCTACAGTTAAATATGGAGTAAGTTCAGTAACGTTTTGGGGTTGCTGTGCTGCCTCTGGTATGGGGTACCTTGAATGTGTGCAAGGCATCATGAAATCAGGAGATTACCAAGGCATTTTGGAGCACAATGTTGAACCCAGTGTCAGTCTGCTGGGTCTCTGTCGAAGGTCATAGGTCTTGCAGCAGGACAATGACCCCAAACACACTTCAAAAAGCACCCATGAATGACAGAACGGACACTTATTTTTGGTTAATGTCCTGAAATCAATCATACGTTTAAAAAATAAATCAAGAAACCTATGTTGGCCGAGGATATTTTAATTTATGAAAATCAGCATCAGGACTATGACTGGAGAAAGCAAATTTTTCAACAGACCATGGGGATGGATTTACCTAATTGCCAAACACGTCTGCACCTTTGGCGTTCTCTAACCGCCAAAGCGACATCCACCTTTACCAACATATGGACAGAAGAGCATAGAAGAGCTGAAGAGGAACAGAGAAAAGTTTGACATCACAAGGTCCAGTAATGATTGGTTGCCATTTGGGGAGATATGTGTTGGAAAAAGAAACAGACTGAGTAAGTCTAGTCAATTCATAGAATTACTTAGCTGCTCAATCATGCACTCAAGTACAATATATGAAGAAACACCAAGTCAGCTGACATGGTGGCAATTAGTCTCCACAAATTAGGAAGAGCGAATGGGTGTGAGCAGAGAGTAGAGTGTGAATGTTTACATAGAATGACTCATTGAAGATGTGGAGGTGGTGAAGGGAGAGGATAGGACCACACAGAGAAACAATACATTGTTATGGAGAGACACATGGAGTCAAATGTAGCCCATAGCATACCACCACCAGTGATACCACCACCAGTGTGAGAATCATGCCTACCAGAGAAGAGAAGACAATACAACCAGGCAACTCCATTTGTACTGAAGGAAACTTACCTCTACAATGGCGTTAAGGCCTGTGTCCGTACCCACACTAAAGTCACTGCCTGGAACGTTGTTGCTGATGGTTGAGGGCACCATGCATATTGGCACGCAAAGCTCTTCATATTTACCTCTCGCCTTCAGAAGCAGCAGAGCCCCTTCATATGCCTGGATAGATCAGCAATACGGTGTGAGCAGAAAAGGGATGATTTGGGATCGAATAGGAAATGGGAGCAAGGGTGTAGAGGCGTATGTGCTGGTTTGCAAAACACGTTTGGAAACAAATATGAATGGAAATGCAGTGATGTTGTTCTATCCAAAAGATGAGTTCAACTGCCATGGCTCAAAGTGCCACTGGAATTATTAACTTATCTCAGGAGTAATGATGCAAATTAACAAATTGCAAAATATATAAAATAAATTCCAAAATCTTGCATACAGTAAACAGGTAAATTAAAAAGCAGTAAACAGGTAAATGAAAGGAACAAAATGGAGTTGTTGGAATGGAATTAAACTATGTTGTTTGGTTTCTTGAAAAACAACCTGAAAACATAATGCCTCCGGTGACTTGGTCGTTGGAGGCATAAAAATATTATAATTAATAAAAAGAGTAGCTTAAGCATCAAATGATAATAAAAAATAAAGTTGTTGAAATGTAATTAAAGTTTAGGGTTTCAAACATAGTTAACTTTACCAACATACCGTTATAGGTGAACACAGAACGATTGTAAATTTTGCTACTCTTGTTCATACAACACCTTTAATACCACATCCAATTCTCCATCTTAGCATCTCCATAAATTTAAGCCACAAAGAAAAAAAAGAAAAAAACAATATCAGACCCTCAAAAATAGAATGGCAAAAGAAGCACAGAAAACAGCAGAAAGATGAGATGAAAATGCGGATGACAAAAATAAGCCAAAGACTCACTATTTCATCGTTTGCTTACCTGCATGTCTTGAGCACAGTTAATTGCTTCAACTACTGTGAATGTGGTTGAATTTACAGGTACTTACCTGTTCATTCGCACGAGCAAGCCAAAATGCTTGTAAAGAAACAGGCAAATCCTAAAATTATTTTTTCAGATTATTAAAAAGCCAGACCCATAATCACATAATGGTGTCCGATCCTAAATATAATCATTTACCTGTCGTATGTCCAGGAAGTCGATTTTTCCAGATAAAAAAAAAATTGTAAAATTTAGCTTCCATTTTTAATACTTATGTGAATTTTACTCATCGAAACACAATCCACTTTTATTATTTGACAACCATTCAACCAAATTATTTTATTATTATCAACGATTAATTTATTAATTATTATAGTATAATTATCATGTTCTATAATACTATAATAATAAATGAATTATTATAGTATAATTATTATAAGCAAATTATTAATTATTATCAACAAATTAAATTATTTTATTCAACCCCATTTTATTACTTGACACTGAAATTCTGCAATGGCCCATAAGACTGTGATGCATATGATAGATCATTTATAATAGCTGTTCAGTGGTTGGAAGAGAGGAGGAATCCTATGAGAACCGTTGGCATGATTGCAGTTGGTAAATTACAATAAACGTTCCCAGAGAAAGGCAGCTTGAGTACATTGCTGTACCTTGATAACAACACACAAGGGGCCTGGAGAAACTGAACTCACACAATATTTGTGCAAAAAACTATGCTTTTTTCTGCAATAAAATTCCATTTCTTCCTGGTCACCACATTGCATATATTTTTCTTTTCAATTGCTTTTCTTCTAATTGTTTTTCTTCGACAACTTTGCAGGGATTGGGATGTTTAGGTTTTTGCAGATAGGCCAATGGATTACTCCACACAGGCTGTCGTTACTCCACACATGCAGGCAATCCGAGTTGTTCCTCATTGCACCCGGTTCAACTCTATGAGGCCGCCACCTCCTTCAAAATCTGGACAGGTATGGTCTTGGGATGCAATGACAGAGGTATGAAACTCCAAACAAAACCAGGTAGATAAACAGCAGTGGTTGCATGGGAGATGGCTCGCTATGGTAGCACTTAATAAACTTGGCTTGAAGGCAAACAGCGATGCGAGAGACTGGTCAATTATGTTTTTGTAGTCTGCCCAATACACAGAACAACAAAACATTCAGACTTGTCTTTCAACTGTAAAATAGGTTTGTGCTACAAGAATGTCTTTGTATATGAAGGGGAGCTTTAAACAGTGCAACTGACGACATGGGTTTGGACCTCAAGGTCAGACAATGAATCCCATTATCAAATGAACATACAAGTTGCATTTTTTTTCAGTGGTACATTATCCTCTCAACCCCATCCATTCTTCATGATGTTCACCAAATCCTTTAATTCTTCACACAATGCACACACACTCTTTCTCCAAATTCTTGAAACAATTAAAGAGGGGAGGGCCTGGGGCGGAGAAAAACATACCAGTATATGACCTAATCTTGACCAAAATTCCTGGAATGTCGGGAGCTAGAACATCTTGTTTAATATTTTTTGTGAATTGACTGCCAAGCAATAGAATGGTGAAATCAACAGAGCGTTGACCATTCATCGGAGCAAATACCCTAGTTTTCCTCTAACGAAATGTTAATACCTGAAATGTCAACTTCTCCTCGCTTCCCACCACACTTTGATCAATGTTCTGTTGATTCCAGTTATTAGTCCCCTAACGGTGTACACCAGAGGGGACTATAGGTTTGCACGCCGTCCCTCCGTCAGTCAGTCTGTCAGTCTGTCAGTCAGTCTGTCAGTCAGTCTGTCAGTCAGTCTGTCAGTCAGTCTGTCAGTCAGTCAGTCTGTCAGTCTGTCAGTCTGTCAGTCTGTCAGTCTGTCAGTCTGTCAGTCTGTCAGTCTGTCAGTCTGTCAGTCTGTCAGTCTGTCAGTCTGTCAGTCTGTCAGTCTGTCACGCAAAGAACAGTTTTCCGGACTTTTTTTCGAAACGCTTAACGCTAATGATTTCAAACTTGGCACATGGTTTCCTCATGATAAGTTACAGATCGAGTTCGAACTTCACGACGTTTCGTTCATTTTTGACAAAGTTATGGCACTTTGAACTTTGGGAATTCTGATAATTCTGATGATCCTTAACTCAGTGCCATTTTAAGTTTTAATTTCCTTTAAAAACCAATTTCTCTGCAATAATAGGACCGATTGAGATCAAATTTTCACCATAGGAGGGACTCGGTCTGTAGAATATTTTAATGGTAATTTTGACGTCACAGGTCACGTGGTTCGGCCGCCATCTTGTTTTTCGTGAAAACACGAAAACCCCTTTTTCTCTACAACGGCTGAACAGATCGAGGCCAAACTTTGCAGGCAGAATCGCATACCCATGACGAACAAAAAAGTCAGCGAGCATGACGTCATGCATCACATGGTTTGAGTTATGACGTTATTAAGCATGAACCTTTAAAACTGAGCTCCTCCCTCATTTTTGATCCAATCAAGGGGAAACTTCACACATCTGTTCAGTTCAGCATGTCAGTCTACTAAAATGTCCTTTTGGAATTTGCGATAGGGCACGTGGTTTGGCAGATATCGTTCATTAAACGAAAGTATTTAAAAAAATGGATATCTCTTGTTTATTCTCGAGTTCTCCTCAAGCCGCACTGCGCGTCCTCAGCCTCGTCTCGCGAACGTCAACAGCGCGACACAGTGCACGCTTTCCGGAGGGGCGGAGCCAAGCCGAGCAACATATATATATATATATATACACATCGATCATTGATCGTGAACCGGAAAATATAATAAATTACTGATGGTTTCAGAGTTATGACGTTTTTAAGCATGAACCTTTAGAACCGAGCCCCTCCCTCATTTTTGATCCAATCGAGAGGAAACTTCACAAATCTATTCGGCATGTCAGTCTACTAAAATGTCCTTTTGGAATTTGCGATGGGGCACGTGGTTTGGCAGATATCGTTAATTAAACGGAAATATTAAAAAAATGGATATCTCTTGAATCGCTAGTACCTCAGACCGTGAGTTGGTAATAATTTATATAATTCACACAGTGCAATACGTGCAGGCCGCTCCACAGAGCGACCTTGAGGGCTTATCAACGAGGCGAGGCGTGACACACATGTGTCTCAGCATACCTCAGATCAAGTTTGAAAACCAGCATCAACCGTGCATTAATTTGCATATTCGATCTTTTTGACAAAGTTATGGCACTTTGAACTTTGGTAGGGGACATGTATTGCAGCGCAATACTCAGAATGCTTGTTGTTATAGCTGTCTGCCAACACAGAATGACACTAGCCTTTATGATTAAGATTAGTATTGCATTCCGGCAAGCAATAACGTATGCAACTCTCACGTGGGTGATGATGTTGAGAGACGTATCAGCTCCAATGCTGAAATCGCTTCCAGGGACATTGTTGGATACTGTAGCAGGAACCACAACGACCGGTATACAGAACTCTTCAAAACTGTCCCAAGCCTCCACTAGGTCCAGCCCACTAAGAAATGCCTTCCCATGGTTCAATGGATAAAAGTGGAATGAAGGCAATGGTGGCAAAGTGTTGTGAAACAAAGTATAATGGGGCAAAATAAATCCCCCAAAAGGCCAATGTAAGAATTGATGGAAATTAAAAGAAAAAAGGTTCCCAATATAAAATGATAAAAATAAGCTCAAGTAATTAAAAATGAAAATAAAGGATAAATTATTCAAAGGATGGTGTTGATTTACCAGTGTACAGCAAATGAAGATGATGACAATGAAGCATATAAATGGGTGTGGTATCACATCAGACAGAAGGAAAGAAGAGAACAAAAGACCAGACAAAGCAATAAGTCACAGAAAATGTGCAATTCAATAATTTTTGCAATTTGAAGAAGTAACCAAAAACTTCTGAATAAAAATAGATGATTATGCCATTGGCTACAAGATAATACATGCAAATATCAAAATAGAAACAATTGTTGGCACAAAAAAACAGGCAAAAAGAATTTAAAACAAGATAAAAAGATATAAAAAAGACCAAGATAAAAAGACAAAGACAAAAATATATAAAAAAGACCAAGATAAAAACGACAAAGATAAAAATATTTTTAAAAAGACCAAGATAAAAAGAAAAACATAAAATAAAAAAAAGACCAAGATAAAAACGACAAAGATAAAAATATATAAAAAAAGACCAAGATAAAAAGAAAAAGATAAAAAGATATAAAAAAGACCAAGATAAAAATGACAGATAAAAATATATAAAAAAAGACCAAGATAAAGAGACAAAGATAAAAAGAAGACCAAGATAAAAACGACAAAGATAAAAAGATTTAAAAAGACCAAGATAGAGAGACAAAGATAAAAAGACATAAAAATACCAACATAAAAAGACAGATAAAAAGATATAAAGAAGACCACGATAAAAAGACAAAGATACGAAGTAAAATAAAATGAAAGAATTAATAATGGACTGACATGTAATACTTCTGCATCCTTGAGCCAAATACCTTCACGATATGACATTGTGAAATTGCACCAAAATTGAAGGGCCTCAACATTTCATATCTGCACGTGTAAAAACCATATAATAGTGCTAGCCATCTAAACCGGTCACAGGCAGGCATCGTTCATCGCTCCAAGTCTTTCTTTGAAAAATCAAAAGTACACAGCCTATAAGGCCTATGGCTGTAGCACAATGGTGTACTGCTCTCCTATATGAGTTGGTGTCCCAGCTTCTCATCCGTCTCTCCTGGATTTTGTGGGATTTAAATTTTTCAATAATATTGAAATCTCCTGCGACAAGGCTGAAGCACAAGGCTGGTTTCTTTCACATTGCTGGTAGTCAGTAGCATATGTGCTTTTTACCGCCTCTCTTCCAGTCTAGCCCCATCTGCTCTTTCAACGCTCAGATGCTCCCCAGCTCCCCAAGAACATGCACATTCTTCCAGTAACTCCCTACTTTAGTTAAGCTCCAAAAAATCGAGGCTTTCCGAAGAAAAGAACAACGTGGGCAATTTGTGGAACCGCTTTCCTGAGACTTTTCAATCGAGGGCATAACAAAAAAAAAAGGTGCACCACAATCTCATGTCATCCCTACTCGTGATCTTTTATATCCTCATTAACCCTCCCTAAGTCAACCATTTTACTTAGTGGTTACTATGTTTCCTTCCTTCCCTATCCCCTATTTTCCTGTTTCTTAATGCCCTTTTTTTGTTATGTTCACTGGATGAGCTTATTGAGCTTATTGTGCAATTATTTTCATAGAAGTATTGTGTTATATATATAGGTAAGCCTCAGCTTGGAGATGAATCAGCAAGTAGAAAGGTTGTTCATGATATAGCTTGATTATGCAAACTTAATCCTACAAGCGAAGAACCCGCCGTTGAGAATAGGTCAATTCCCACAGGATTGGCATATTTTAGCAGGACTGGTAATACGCACTTCTATCACGAGTGGTGCTATGACATACATATGTACAAAGAGATAGTTGTCATCGTCCTTCCCCAGCCCCTCCATGAATTCCTGGAACTATTAATTTTATTTACTGCCTAAAACCTTCCTGTGCACAGCCTGAGTACAACCAACAGTTTTCAACTCATTCTGTGCAGCGGCTCAATAATGCAAAGAAGTCCAACAAACCTACAAACAGATGCTTTTCAGCAGTAAAAGTTTAAATGGTTGGTTAAACCAGCTGTCTTGCACGACAGCAATTGCTCGTAAACTTTAGAATTTGAGTCTTCTTTTTTGAAATAAAGAGCAAGCTATTGCTTTGATATGCTGGCCAAATTTCACATTATTTCCCTGATTCTCTCCACCAAGCTGGCTTATCTAATCTTATTCTAATATTCTAAAATTCTGGCTAAACTGTCCCAAATTGTTCCAAAAGAGAAAGTATCATCTGAATAGCAAGTCACAAACAGCGTCGATCTCAATCCTATGAATCGCAAAACAATGTGGCAACTACCTAGACCTACTCCCAATAAGTAAAATAAGTAAATAAATAAGCAAATAAACAAAAACAAGAACAAAAATATCAATAACAATTGAGCATCCAAAATTAGAAGTATTATGACGACAACGCGTCTTATAGGTTAACAAATCTATGTCTGTGCAAAATTAATTCAAAACAAACCTCAAATCCACCGATGATCAGCAAGGCATTCACATTGTGTGCCCGAATCTGTTCAGCAATAGCGTCCAATGATTTACTCGGAAGAGTTCTGCATAAAAAAAACAAGCATAACAAGCATGGTTGTCAATTTCTGAAACAATAGGTTGCAAGTCTGATAATATCGCATTTCCACTAAGTCAGTGATATTTATGTGCACCTCAGAATTTTATGATGCTAAATTTGCCCTGAACGTCAAAGACTGGGCAGGCATGCTGGCCCAGTTAAGTAGCATGAAATGCATACCATACGGTAATACAAGAAAACGTCTTTTTCCCCCCATCAGACCGACGTGAAAAGGACAATCAATTGTCCAATCTTGTATTTACTCACCTTGGTCTCTTCTGTGACGAGTTAATTTCAGGAACGCAATGACATGTTTACTTTATGTATATTTATTACATATGCACGCACAGGCACATACGTACAATGCACGATCATTTTTTTTCCACAAATATGTTCCTCACAAATCGAATGCTTTATTGAACAGTAACGGGTATTCCTTAAGCATTATATTAACCTTTAAAGGATGTAAACGATACTAACTTTACAACACTTGAAACTTATTATCCTCTGCAAATTACAAAATAGTTGTTTACATAAGGTAATAATCCATGGGCCAGACCAGATACTGGTACCACTTGAGGTGGCAACATCTAAATGGTGACAAATTCATTTGGTAGAGTCAATATAAGAACAATCATGTGTGATCGCAACTCCAAATGAGCAGCTGTCATGTTGTGTTTTTGCAAAATATAGCATTATAACGTACATTGTATAGCATTATATGTAAATCATGGTACGTGAGTTGGTATATACTCGTATTCAAGGTGATCTTCAGTGGAAATATGACCATAAAACACAAATGGAAAGCTGATAGACAATAACTTTTAATATAAAAGTGCAACCAATTTTTGGAGAAAATCATATATATATTTTTCATATTCATATTTTTACTTTGGAAACTAGAATGTCACTTGCAGGTATAGTATGCTTTCAAGTACTTTTGGCTTCTTTAAACGTTTTCAGTCATTTCATTCTACAATCCTTATCTGCGAGGCATGAAATATGTTCAGGCCACCACAATGTACTTCATTACTCGGGGTTTCTGTGTATGCATGCTGAGTTCCATATTATAAAGAAAATAATAAAAAAAGTTCCAAAAAATTCAACTGCGGGCTATAATCGTGTGCGAGTAATATGGTACAGTAACAGGAGGCCAAGTGACTGTAAATTAATTATCAGAGGCAGTTTTTTTTTTTCAAGGTTAATTGTAATCTATATATAATGGAGCAAGTGTTTGTATGTATGTATGTATGTATGTATTGTAATGGATTTGGGAAACCGTGCACTTTGTGTAATCGATTGTAAATATACCCCCTTGTAAATAATGTAATGATTCTTTGTAAATACCTCCATTCATGTAAAGATCAAAGGTCGTCCTTTAGTTAGTCCATCGCACACATGTAGAAAACCATATGACCTTCTCAATAGATATATCATTATTTTGTGTTTCAGTTTAACGCTGTGTCTCCACTAGTTGACCTTGCGCTGCACCAAATGAAATAAGATAGATTCCCCCCTTTTCAATTGCCCAAAGCCTCCATTTCCAACTGCATTCGCCGCCATTCACCATGTGCTCCAGCTCGGAGAAGAAGGGCGTGGCCCGCCCATCGTCATCAAAGGGTGGAGCCCTTACGACCAACCAAGAATGAGAGGGTTTGGCTTGAGAGGGTGGAGAGAGAACGATCGAGCAGTTTCGCGAACGTTCCAGGGTGTGGTGCTATATAACCCGTTGCGCGGAGCCCCCACCTCAGTTCTGAGGGAGGTGCGCTGAACCAAAGTTGAGAGAGTTCTGAGGAGTCCTTCTGTGGAGAGGTGAGCTGGCAGTTCCGCGGAGAGAGAACGCATGAGGCGGAGGACGTACGAGGCCTGAGGGAGACGCTGCTTGGAACAGCCCCTGCGCGTGAAGCTCTGATGCGCTGCTGCGAGCGAACCTGCGCGTGAACCAGATTGCGGAGGAGTCGGCGGCCGTTCGCCTCCAGCCTGCCATCCTGAACGGACTCTTCTCTCCCTTCCCATACCATCCCTGCCATACTATCCATTCGTGTACGTGAGTTTGTCTTGTCCTTGGGGTATAAGTTAAGCCTGTGTAAGTATAAGCTGCCCTGTGTCTCCTATCTTCCACTGTAAATTACCTTCGTTTCCTTCTTTTCTTTGGTTGTGTAAATAGTAATTAATAAATACCTGTTCTTCCTACCTTTGTCTTCTTCATTCTCATCTGATCGTCTTTGTCTTTTACCAATTGATATACGTGGCACGATTTGGCCAACGCTCAGGATCGGGTGAGTCTTTGCTAACGGCTCGAACTTCGGGTTGCTAAAACCACTCGGCAAATACCATCTTGTCCGGGGTTCGAGCGGTACTTGTCTCCCTGTTCTGCGGAGGGACTGATAAAGGTATTCGGGATAAACCCTGGACCAATAATCCTGATCCGTCCCCCCCCCCCCTCCCCCCGCAGAGGAGCGTTACAGGTGCCAGGAACGGAGACGGCCAGCTTAACAAGACAAGGGGATTTAAACCCCCCTCGGTAAGGGGAGTGCCGTCGTCCGATTCCGTAACAATTGGTGTCAGGAGTGGGATTCGGACCCGAAGTGCGCTTAACACACTCGAAATTACGAGCGGACGAAATTGTAATAACATCTAAATTTAAGTCGTGCCATGGATGATCAAGGCGACCGGATGCAGGTAGGGGAGTTAGAGGAGGGTTTGGAGTCGACCCAGGACCCCAGGGAGGCAGTGGGAATAATAGAGGAGGAAGGCAATACGCATTGGGTAGCGGAGAGTTCAGGCGCACAAAATGGCGGCGGCTCGCACGTGGCCGCGGTAGCCGCGCCCGCTGCAGAAATAGGGGGAATTGATGTGCGGGACCTCATGGCGCAGATTAAGGCAGCCATACTAATGGGGCATATAGGATTGGAAAACAGAATGGGGGAGCGTTTAGAAAACCAAATCGGGGGATTGAGAGACGGGTTAAGTAATATGGAAAATCAAATTGGGGAAATGGGAAATGATTGGAAAACCAAATTAGCGAGGCTTGGAAGCAAATTGGAGGGCATAAATGAGAGGAAGGTTGACCGCGGGTTGAGCGAAGAGGTCGCGGGGGTACGCGACGGGGTAAAGCGGGTTGAGAAGCGCCGGTTGAGCGAGTTGGAGCAAAGCGCGGGTAACTGGACCGGGATAGAAATCGCGACCCGGGGTGTGGGGAAGCCGAAGACCGCTGAGGAGGAAAAGGAAATTTTAATAAAGTCGGGGGTTGTCGAGGTGAACAAAGAAAAAGTAGTTGGAGTTGAAATTGAAAAGACGACAGAGGTAGCCCAGGAATTGAAGGAAGTGATGGATAATGTACAAAGTCTAGGTTCACATCCTGATGCCGTACTTGCTAATCCTTATAAAGATTTGCAGGTGCACGTGGAGAGGAGGATCCCAAAGGTGAGACGGGCTGTGTATGGTGCGAAAAGGTTTTTCGGAAAAGTCTTTTCGCGCGCTTGGGATCCCAGCGTACCGCGGGCGTTTGTGGAAGGTCCGTTGGGCGCTGTGTGAGAGAAAATGGCACGCGTGAGAGGATAAAGTGTGCGTCAAAGAGTGAGTGTGTTACGAAGTGTGGGAGTGATACCGGGTGCGAGAGCGAATGCACGTCGGAGGGTCTGTGTGAAACAGAGTGTACGGAGTGTGACACGGAGAGTGAGTTGGTGGTGGAGCGGGTGCGAGGATGCACGCTTGGGATGGACGGCGAGAGTGTGCGAGAACGCACGCCTGAGTTGGATGTGGCGCGTGTGCGGGAGAGCCCATTGAAGCGCGTGAGTGGGTGGATGCAAGAGTGCACCCCCATGAGTGGTACGGAGTACGTACCGAGGGAGAGTGCGCAAGACGGTGCGTGAGGAGGTGTGTTAAGGAAGTGTGCGAACGGCGAGTGTGCGCAAGAGGGGGCGCGAGAGGTGTGGTGTGTAACAGGGAGTGCGGTGGTAGAATGGACGGAGTGTGTGGAATGTACAGGCGGCGTTAGAACGCCGGGGTTGAAGAGTGTGAAAGGGGTCGCGTATGCGTGCGAGCCTGAAAGTGAAGCATCGACGTGGACCGGAGCAGCGGTTAGACCAACGGTTAGCCGACGTGAGCCCCCGGTCCATGCCGGGCTGTGGGTATTGCGGGAGCCGGCGGGGATCGGTGCTGCGTCGCTTCTCTTCGGAGCGTCATGCCCGATTCCGGCCTGGCCCCGCCCCGCACGGTTGAGTTCGGGCCTTGCCGGACAAGGCGACCGGTCCGGTGCGAGGGAAGGTCGGGACGGCGCCCCCTTGTGGTTGCGGCGTTCCGGCCGGGTGAGATTGAGCCATCGGGCCGGAGACCGAAAACCTCCGCGCCGAGACGGTGCGTGGAATCTCGGCCCGAGTAAACCTCCTCCCCTGAACCGAATTCCGGACAGACTCAACCTGCAGGCGACAAAACCATCCGAATTCGTTGCTCGGCTTTGCGAAGCCGAGCTTTGAAAATGTCATGACGTACTGAGAGGCTCAGATATAGCGGACTGTGATGATGATAGTGTTTTGGATTCGAAATTGGGAATAGGGAATATGATTGGCAAATATGATTGGCAAAATTGATGGGCAAGAATGATTGGCAGTGATTGGCAAATTTTGATTTGCAGAAAATTGGATTGGCAAAATTGATAATGAGAGATGCCCGATGTGGTGGGATGTCAACTCTGCCATCCCGCACATCCGCCCGGGCACATGAGCACGAGTTATGGGGTTTTGGCAGTGTAAGTTCGCCGAGGGAGGGTTTGGATAATGTATAGGGACCTAGAGATGACCATAGGTAACTGTAGGGTTAAGTAGCGACATTGTACAGGTAGTCGGGGACGTACAGAGGTTAGAATGGTTGTTAATGACGTGGTATGTGCTTAGTTTAAAGGGAAGACGGGGAGCACCAAGTTAGAAGGAAACCAGGTAGATCAGATGATGCCGTGTGTGTGTGTTGAAAGTGTATTCAGCAGTGTATTGTGAAAAGTGTGAGGTGATTGTGCATTGTATTGAATGAATGAAGAAGCCTGGGAGGAAGGAGGGTGCAGGAAGCACCAGGTGTGTGGGCACAGGTGTGCAAATCCAGGTGAGAATGGTTGAGTGGAATAGCTGGTATGGAATACATGGAGTATGGAATGGATGGTGTGGAGTGAGTATGGTGGAAACTGTGGAGTGGAGTGGTTGGTGCGAAGGGAGTGTATGGGGAGGATGGACCCCTATCACGAATACCCGGGGAGGGTAGTTTAAGAGTTAGGTAGAGGGTATAGGTAAATTGTGGTTGGATATTGGCATCTGTGGTGCGTGTGGAAGAATGGTGTTTGGATGGGTGCATTAGTGACGTGGAAAAGGCTGGGCGTGTGGCCTGTTAGAGGGATGGTTGGTTGGGCGCTCCGCCACTGGTAGTCTGTCGGTCAGGTGAGGCCGCAGGTAGGCTCTGGGAGCCAGTTAGAGTTCAATGGGGCCCGAGGATCCAGAGGAAGGACCCGGGTAGCCCAGTGCCAGAGAGGGCACCGAGGGGGTAAGCGCCAGGGAGGGCCTTTCCCAGGTAGGTTAGCGAGGAACAGGTAAGCTCGGGAGACAACTTCAGTGGTGGAGGCGCACAGGTAAATAGACCTGTTAGGGGAGCCACACGACCCAGTCCCGAAATTGTGCAAAGGCACAGGGAGTTGAACCGGGGGAGTGAGACCCCATATTGATGAGCACCACAGTTTGGTCAATGGGAATTGGTTTTTAGAACCACATAGAGTAAGATAGCCAATGAATTGGCAGGGAAAGACCCCGGGTAGTGTAAAGTGTGTTAATGTCATTTAGGAAGTAGTTAGGATTGAAATCTCCTCGCACCATCTGCATCCACTCACCTGAGGTGACGACAGAACTCCACAGCATGCCATCTGTTGTTGTTTTATTTTTGTGCAAATGTTTTGGATTGTGAGACGCATCATGACGTGGGTGAGACATTGTGCTTGATGTTCCATCTCTTCCTCCTTAAGAGGGATTGATGATGAATTGGTGATGGCAAATTTAGACATTGGGATTGGGACAAATTTGGCATCAGGAGATATGGGGAAGACGTGACGCTAGAGACGAATTGTAAATTGTTTTGTAAATATGGGGTAAGGGCAAGGGCAGAGCAGGTGACGGGGGGGGGGGGGGGGGAGGGGGGGAGTAGCGTACGTTAGAAACGAGCTTTCTCACTTTGCTCTCCGTGCGCACCTCGCCCTGCATTACCTTGATTGATTTGTACCCTTGTGACCTTACCCCTCGCTAACGCTGCCACTTTGTCTTCCTTCCCCACCCATGGACCGTGCTCTCTGGGCACTGAGGGGGAGCATGCGGGAGTCCGCCATTGTGCCGTTCAGCTCCAGCCTGCCATCCTGAACGGACTCTTCTCTCCCTTCCCATACCAACCCTGCCATACTATCCATTCGTGTACGTGAGTTTGTCTTGTCCTTGGGGTATAAGTTAAGCCTGTGTAAGTATAAGCTGCCCTGTGTCTCCTATCTTCCACTGTAAATTACCTTCGTTTCCTTCTTTTCTTTGGTTGTGTAAATAGTAATTAATAAATACCTGTTCTTCCTACCTTTGTCTTCTTCATTCTCGTCCGATCGTCTGTCTTTTACCAATTGATATACGTGGCACGATTTGGCCAACGCTCAGGATCAGGTGAGTCTTTGCTAACGGCTCGAACTTCGGGTTGCTAAAACCGCTCGGCAAATACCATCTTGTCCGGGGCTCGAACGGTACTTGTCTCCCTGTTCTGCGGAGGGACTGATAAAGGTATTCGGGATAAACCCTGGACCAATAACCCTGATCTGTCCGTCCCCCCCCACAGAGGAGCGTTACAGTTGCCAGGAACGGAGACGGCCAGCTTGACAAGACGAGGGGATTAAACCCCCCTCGGTAAGGGGAGTGCCGTCGTCCGATTCCATAACAGTATGTATGTATGTGTGTATGTATGTATGTATGTATGTATGTATGTATGTATGTATGTATGTATGCCTGCTCTTCACCCATTGGTTGGACAGCTGAACTGACTCCACCCACATATGTAACCTGAAATACTTAACCTAAAGTACCCAGAGAACCAAAAAGACGTGTTGTATCTACAATTAGTTCTTTCATATATTTTACATACACACATACAGTATATCTAATTCCGAAGCTACCGTATTTATGGTGCTGGTAAATCGTATTCTATGAAGCTCACAAAGTCCTCGTCTTCTGTTTCACTGTGAAGCAACTGAAGCAACTCGGAGAGTCGGCAAGTGTGTAGATCTGTTTATGATGTGAATGTTTAAATATGGAATTTTCACAATTACAATGGTGTGTCCTTTTCCCCCATTCCTCTACATCTATACAGTCACATGAAAAAGTAAGTACACCCCATGTAAAGTTTTGACTTTTTCAACATATTTCAACATACAGCTATTTGATCCTCATTTCAACAATATTGATAGATAAAGGTGATATAATATAACAAATATCATGAAACATTCACATTTTGTAGTCCATTGTATAATTTAAATAAACATAAATGCAAATTTCACATGTGGAAAAAGTAAGCACACCCCTACATTTATCACTACTTCAAATACCTAAAATTAGAATCAGGTGCACCAGCTCAGGTGCAAATGATTAGAACATCGTTAGAGAGGATCTTGGAGGAACCTGTCAAATTTAAACCTCAGACATTTAGTTTGGTTTGCTCTTTGTTGTTGAAGTGTGCGGCGTCACCATGCCTAGATCAAAAGAGCTCTCTGAGGTCTTCAGAAAGAAGGCTATAGATGCCTACGAGTCTGGGAAGGGATTTAAAAAGATCTCCAAACAATTTGAAATCAATCATTCGACTGTCCGGAAGATCATCGACAAGTGGAGAAGATTCCAAACAACTGCCAACTTGTTCAGGTCAGGCCTCCCCAGCAAGTTCAGCCCGAGAGCAGACCGCAAGATGCTGAAAGAAGTCTATAAGAACCCCAGAATGTCATCACGGGACCTACAGGTAGCTCTTGCCACTGTTGATGTCAAAGTGCACGAGTCTACCATTAGGAAGAGGCTGCACAAATTTGATCTACATGGGAGGTGTGCCAGGTGGAAACTTTGCTGTCCAGAAAGAACATCAGGGCAAGAATAAAGTTTGCCAATGGACACCAAGGCAAAGACCAGTACTTCTGGAACAATGTGCTCTGGACAGATGAGGCAAAGGTACAGCTATTTGGCCACAGTACCAGAAGACATGTTTGGTGAAAACCAAAGACAGCATTTGACCACAAGAACCTGATACCAACTGTAAAGCATGGTGGTGGAAATATTATGGTTTGGGGCAGCTTTGCTGCATCAGGGCCTGTGCAGCTCACCATCATAGAATCCACTATTAACTCTTCATTGCACCATCGGGTGCTTGAGGATAATGTGAGGCCATGTGTCTTGAAACTCAACCGAAGGTGGACCTTGCAACATGACAATAACCCGAAACATACCAGTAATTCCACCAAGGAATGGCTCAAAAGAAAGAAATGGAGGGTTCTGGAATGGCCAAGTCAAAGCCTGGATCTAAATCCCATCGAGATGTTGTGGGGGGATTTGAAACGAGCTGAGCATGCAAGAAACCCCTCAAACATCGCACAGCTGAAAGAATTCTGCATGGAGGAGTGAGCAAAAATTTCTCCCAGTCGATGTCAGAGACTGGTAGACAGTTATAAGAAACGCCTACTTGAGGTTGTTTCTGCCAAAGGGGGCAATACCACCTATTAGAGCCAAGGGTGTACTTACTTTTTCCACATGCGAAATTTGCATTTATGTTTATTTAAATTATACAATGAACTACAAAATGTAAATGTTTCATGATATTTGTTATATTATATCACCTCTATCTATCAATATTGTTGAAATGAAGATCAAATACCTGTATGTTGAAATATGTTGAAAAAGTCAAAACTTTACATGGGGTGTACTTACTTTTTCACGTGACTAGATTGTAATGATTCTTTACATTTGAAGGGGAGAGTTGCACTCCATGCAGCTGTGGTTGAAAGCCATATGGGTGGATAGGACCTCAGGTGTGCCAAGGAAAACCTTTGCATGATGGAGGATGCCCAGTCCTTGTCTGGGTTTGGAGGCCAACATTGAAATGTGGCTCGCCCAAGAGAGATCATGGCTGAGAGTGAGACCCAAGAATTTGAGTGACTGAACCTCAGACAGTTGGTGCAAAAATAGATGGGAGGGTTGAGAAAGTAGTGAAAGTACATTTTATACACAAAGAATGAAGTTAAGCACCCCCCCCGTTTTTTTACAACCTCGCACATTACAAGTTTGTTGTCGTCAAAACAGTGTAATATACCCATGATATTGCTATATTTTCTGGAGAAGTGATATTATGGTCACATAAAAACATAACAATCATGCCGTTTTCAATATTTTATTCTGAATAATTTAAGGTGAAATTTTTTGGGAATTTTAGGCATATTTTCACCTCAATTTAAGTATGGAGCTATAGGTCCATCACGGACAGTGTGGATGACGTTTATGTTTTCTAACGTACAGTCATTGTTCTGAGAAGACCTCTAGCGATCTTTGCGTCAATAACGTGTGTAGGACCCACGTGATCGGATCACTGACTCAACCAATCACTTTTTTTCACTTTGATCACTCAATTTCATCAATGGATAATTGCTAATGTCATACCAATCATTATTTGATCTCACATACCTTAGAATATATGCCAATGTATACATATACACAAAGAATATATATTAGGGGGTGCTTACCTTAATTCGTTGTGTAGGGGTGCTTAACTTAATTCTTTGTGTATATTTTTAATCGGCATTTTCTTTCTGTACATGACCAATACATATTGCCATTTTTTCAGTGGTGATCTGTGTATAGTACTTCTAATTTTGTGTTCAAAAATGTATGTTTTGGTAATATTCTTCCAAGTTTTATATCTGTTTACGTTTTAAGTCTTATCCAATGCAGTTATTCTACAGCTATCAATTAGAATATATAATCTTGGATTTTGTGGATCGGTTTGGCAAATCTATATATTAAAGTAGCAGCAGTTTTCTGTCTGTCTGTTTCTCTCTTTCCATCCATTGGTTGGACAGCTGTCCTGTTTCCACCCACAACAACGTCATTAGTACGAAGCCCGATTCTACCCACTGGCATTTTAATTTTTATGCAGTTCAGGCCAAACCCATCGTCGAACCTGTCATATTCACAATCGCCATGCCATACCTTTACATTGCTTAAATATAAATTTTCGGGTGCATGTGAGGCAGCGCTTCATTGTCTATACACCGCCCAAAAGAAGGGAAGTGCCATGGGTTACTGGTAGTATGCTTTAAAAAAAAGAAAGTACAATTCAATTTATGTACAATTTTACAGCTGAAAATAGTTCTGGTCGATGAACTTTACGGCACATTGAGAAAATTCGTTCTATAGTCCTACCTTACTTCCATGTACTGTACATACCTTTTTGTGCCAAGCAATGAACCTCCTTGGCCAGTCCAACCACCAACATCTCTCCAATTAATCTCATGGATCTGTGATTAAATGAAGTCATGACATTACATGAAGCAGAAAACGAGCAGATTGCATCTGTCAATAATAATTATACAATTTAAAAAATAATTTGTTCCATTGTTTTCCACTCAAGTTTTCCCTTCCACTTCTGTGATGAAGAGTTTGCACCTGCACCTACCGTCGTGGCCAAAAATATTGGCACCCTTGCACTTTTTTCAAATAACTCACAATTTTCTCGAAAGATAACTTGAAAATGACAAACTTATTTGGTCTCCATAATTCTTTATTTCACTGTTAATATTACAGAACCTTTGTTTTTGACTCAGAACTTAAGGTATCCTTTTTAAATCAGAAAATAAAAAGAAATGGCATTGACAAAATTATTGACAACCTCGATTTAATATTTGGTAGCACAGCCTTTGGACAAAATAACTGCAGTCAAGCACTTCCTATAGCCATGAATGAGCTTCCTCCACCTCACTACTGGCAGTTTGGCCCACTCTTCTTGTACAAACTGCTCCAGTTCTCCCAGATTTGAAGGGTGCCTTCTCCGAACTGCGGTTTTCAGATTTCCCCACAGGTGTTCAATGGGATTTAGATCTGGACTCATTGCTGACCACTTCAGAACAGTCCAGCGTTTTGTCTTGAACCATTGCTGGGTGCTTTTTGAAGTGTGTTTGGGGTCATTGTCCTGCTTTGTAATCAGACAGATTACAAAAGAGAGTCAGAGAGAGAGAAACTCAGAGAGAGAGAAAAGACAGAGAGAAACAGACAGATTACAAAATGCCTTTGTAATCTCCTGATTTCATGATGCAATGCACACATTCAAGGCACCCAGTGCCAGAGGCAGCACAGCAACCCCAAAACATCACTGAACCTCCTCCATGTTTGACTGTAGGGAAGGTGTTCTTTTCTTTGAAAGCTTCATTTTGTTTTTTGTAATCATAGAGATGATGTGCTTTACCAAAAAGCTCTAATTTGGTCTCATCTGTCCATAGGACATTATCCCAGAAGGATTTTGGCTTGTTCAGGTGTGTTTTGACAAACTCCAGCCAGGCTTTCTTAGCAGTGGGGTCCTCCTGGTCTCCCACCAAAGAACCTCCTTTCATTGAGTTGGCGACGAATGGTCCGAGTTTAAACTGTTGTACATTGTGTCTGAAGGTCAGCTTGAATCTGTTTGGCAGTTGATCAAGGTGCTTTCTCCACCATTCGAGCAAACCTTCGCTGCAAGCTTCGATCTAGTTTTCTCTTGCGGCCACGTACAGGGAGGTTGGCTACAGTGCCATGGGCCTTAAACTTCCTGATAACATTGCGTACAGTGGACACGAACATCAAGGTCTCTGGAGATGTACTTGTCGCCTTGAGATTGTCCATCGTTGGCTACAATCTTGTGTCTGACCTCCTCAAGACAATTCTCTGGTTTTCTTTCTTTTCTCCATGCTCATTGTGGTACACACAGTGACACAAAACAGCAGAATGAGTCCTTTTCTCAATTCAAACTGGTTGAATGAGTGATTTTTATATTGCAGGCACCTGCAAATCACCACAGGTGAGTTCAGTTCCAAAGTAAAGGAGAATCACCTGCTTGAAATCTAATTATTTCTGACAATTTCTAAAAGATGCCAATAATATTGTCCGGGCCATTTTAGGATTTCTGTGTGGAATAAGCTAAGATTTAGTAATTTTTTCAGCTTTTTTTGTTTTGTTCCACTGCAAACCAAAGAAATACATATGTGGATACTAAAATATTTTTTAATTTCAACAATTTTCTGGAAGAAATGGTGCATTATTTGAAGAAAGTGTAAGGGTGCCAATATATTTGGCCATAACTGTAGCTAGTTCACCCCCTGCATCCCCCGCCCCCTTCCCTTGCTCTCATTTTTCCCCGTGTCCTTTCTTCGTCCAGGTCTCCTTATATCTTGTCCTTCTACCCTGCTGTTGGCGTGTTCCTGCCTCCCCTATACCCATTTGCACTGCATTTTTTTTTTCTTCTATCTCCTCCATCGGCATCATCTCTACACAAAAAAATGGCATGATAGCATTAGTTTTCCTAACGAGCAATCAATAATATATGAAAGGACACTTGATTAACAGGCCACAAAAAATATCGTGTCACACTGATCATTTCCTCACTATGCAGTCTTTTCACATTAATCTTTTCCCAAAATGTATTTTTGGAAGGGCTCCATTTGTAACAATGCAGCTGTTTTTGTCCAAATCCTTGGGGATCTTTGATGTAATGCAATACACCATTACCTTGTATTACCAAAGCAGAAAAGTTTTGGTTGAATCAATTTAGGACAAGCTCCAAGATGATGCAGCCTGCAGAGCCTTTAATAGTTTATTTATTTATCTGACCTACGTGCTACAATAGTCTTGCTGCTAGTTGAGATGTAACAAGAAGAAGAAGAACAAGAAGAACAACAACAACAGCAGAGGGCACTCTATTAGCAGCGTCTGCGACGCGGCTAAAAAGCACTTCCTGGGGGATATTCTGTGGGAGCAACAGTATACTTGTTAAAACTGGCTGGAATAAAATGAAATAAAAAGGCAGTCTATATTTTACAAGACTGGATATGACATAATACAAGCGGTACATAATGTAAATGTCATGTTCATCGGCACAGAAATCCCCAGGTCTAATAGTTGAGAAAAGGAAAAGGAGTGGAGAGAAATGGAAAAACGTGGTGGAGGGGGGAGAGGTCAAAAGGTTCCTGATAAAAATAAAAAAAGAAAGGCTGTGAGCAAAGTATTAAAGCTTATCCAAGAGTATTTGTCTCAGACGTCACATACTCATGTAGAGTTAATCATCTAGCCAAAGTTCGGTTTAGAAAGGAATATAAAACGACCAATCTGTTTTCCTGGTTGTATGCAGACAAAATTCTGTATCACAGTATCATGCTTAGAGATCATCATCCAAATGAATGAATGAATGAAGAAGAAGAATCACCTTTAGAGGCCATTTTTCCCCGCAGGGCGGGGGTTGGCCTTTTTTGGGCACTGTGGTGCCCTTTTTGAAGCAATGTTTTATGGCCGGATGCCCTTCCTGCCGCCAACCCTGTTAGTCGCCTCTTGCGACACAGGGAATTACCAGTGAAATAGTACTCAATTTGCCGACCTCGGACGGATGACAGGCTGAGTCAACCCCCCTGGCATTAATTCAGCGATCAATCGGGATTCAAATCCAGGATCCTAGCATCCCAAGCCGGCACCCTAACCGCTAAGCCAACACCAGGCTGATTGTCAAGAGATTGAGGGAAAAATAATTTACTATAATCTAAAAATGGTATGTGGCTCTGGAGGATTTCAGATGAGATCATTAAGAGAAGTTTATCATTTCATATTAGCTCAACAGCGATACCTAAACCGATAGTTAAATTCCAATAAAATATTTGTCAATATTCTCGATGGTGATTGTTCTTTTAAGAGAATTAAATTATTACCTAAAAATGAAACACACATATTCGTTGGGTCTCTGTGTGAGTATAATGAAAAATGGGGAGAGTTAATAAGTTAAATGCAGGGAGAAAAGGGGCGCAATTTTTTGGGAGGAAAAAGGGTGTCGTAAAAAGTGGGTGGGGCTTAGGAGAGAGAAAAGAGGCGCAATTTTTTGAGAGAAAAGGGGGTGTAATTTCAGTGGTTTTAAAGGCTTTTGTGTAAAAATAAATATGGTGGCCGAACCACGTGACCGATGCCGTCATAATTATTTAAAAAATTATACAGGTGGAGTTACACCTATGATGAAAATTTCCTACCAATCGGACCAACGGTTGAAGAAAAAAATGAATGAATTCAAATAAATGAATGAATTAATGAATGATCGTTTTAAGGCCATTTTCCCCGCTGGAGCGGGAGATAGCCTTGCGGGCCCCATGGCAATCATGGTTCCCTGTTTGAGGCAATGTTTTTATGGCCAGATGCCCTTCCTGACGCAAACCCTTACTCTCCTCTAACGATGCGCAGGGATACGGTGTACCTATTCTAAATCAGGGTACACACCAGGATCATTCATCCCAGCAAGCTGGTACTCAATTTGCCGACCTCGGAAGGTTGACAGGCTGAGTCAACCCCCCTGGCGGTAATTCAGCGATCGAGCAATATCCGAACTCAGGATCCTCGGATCCGAAGCTGGCACCCTAACTGCTAAGCCAACACCAGGCTTCAACAACCAAATGTCTCGTCAAAAGTAGTAGGTCAATTTATAGCAGTACCATTATCAAAATCATGTGCTGAGCTTCCACTGTAAGGCAAAGTTACCCATCCAGCATATTTGTAACCAGACTCTATGGTGTAATGATTAGAGAGTCTTCTCTCAAGTCTGGGAGGTCGGTAGTTCGAACTCGACCGTGGTCGAGTCATACCAAAGATGAAAAATGGTACGTGTTGCTTCCTTGCTTGCCGCTCAGCATTTAAAAAGGAAATAGCATGGATACACAACCATGGGCTACCAACTGTTGCACAGACTTGATGGGCTTAATAGCCTCTCCTGTGTTGAAGATTTTTGGAAGGAAACTCATATTCCTCTTGCCCAGGTAACTGCTTCAACAGCACGTCTTTTTATACTGAAGAATAGTACTCAAGTCAAATCAGTCTCATCCAAGATACCAAAAGCAATGTTAATTACCTGTCCATTGGCAAAACCTTCAAAACCATCATGGACAGCAAGCATTCTATGGCCTTCTGAGATGCCAACACGTACAGCTGCACGCACCGCTGCATTCATGCCAGCCGCAGGTGCTCCCACGTTTAATACAGCAATGGAGAAACCAGACTGAAACAAGGCAGATATAAAACACAAGAAGTGAGGTGATTATGTGAAGGAATTAAACTCAACAAATTTAACAACAACTACAGCAACGTCGATGGCGCGTCATCACAAATCCTCACGCTTCACACCAGAAGCAAAGATGAAAGTTATAAAAAGTTTTCAGCAGGAATGACCCAATATCAAATTTTGAGTTAAAAAAAATATTTTCCGTTTCGATCCCATGACTTTAATTCCCTACATCCCAGTGATCAAATCCAAAAATATTGTTAAATATTTCATGCTTCCTTTTTTATATTTTATTTCATGCTTCCCCCAATGTTGAATGCAATATACAACAAGAAAAAGAGCAATCAGAGATTACAAACCCTCACCAGGATGTATTTTCAGTGGTTTTTAAGGCGTTTGTGCTAAATCAAATATGGCGGCCGAACCACGTGACAGATGACGTCATCATTATTATTTTTTCCAAACTAATTTATTCCAAGATTATGCTCAAAAAATTTCATCTTGATTGGATGAAGTTTTGTACTTGTCGAATTATGACGTCATAATGGAGGCACCTATGACATCATCATTAACATATTTTATTCCCCATGGAGAGTTCTTTACAATGAGCCATGTCTCAATTTTTTCTATTCCGCGCTTTTGGAGATATGGAGGTGCAAAGTTTTTCCAGGATGGTCGCCGAACCACGTGACCTATGACGTCATAATTATCATTAAAAAATTATACAGGTGGAGTTGCACCTATGGTGAAAATTTCCTGTCAATTGGACCAACGGTTGCAGAGAAAATCATATTTATTCTGTGCGGACAAACAGACAGACAAACAGATGAAAAATCACTCATAGAGCGACACTTGGCAAAACAGAACAAAGTGGAATGGCATTCAGTAGAGTAGAGCATCCTTTTAACCTCAAAAATATTTGGTGGTTGAATTCAATTGGCTGACATGAAAATCCCATTCAAATCTCAAGTCAATCGGATGAAAATTGAGGATTTTAGAAACTTGAAAAAAAGTGGTTGACCTTTGGCCTACGTTGACATTTTGGCCTATGCAGATCTCAAAAATAGTTGTTGGTTGAATTCAGTTAACTGATGTGTATATAGCATTCAAATTTCAAGTGAATCGTATGAAAATTGAGGATTTTAGAAATTTGAAATTGTTGTTGACTTTTGGCCGATGTTGCTCTTTTGGCCTATGGTGATCTCAAAAATAGTTGGTGGTTGAATTCAGTAAGCCGATATGTAAATCCTATTCAAATTTCAAGTCAATTGGATGAAAATTGAGGATTTTAGAATTTGAAAAAAAGTGGTTGACCTTTGGCCTACGTTGACGTTTTGACCCCAAAAATATATAGGATATCGTCGGACCACGAACTCTACCATTTGGTAAAGTTTCGTGAAGATCGGTTTAAAATCGTGACCTGTAGGTAAGTACAAGTGAGTGGACAGAAAACCATAACACACACACACACACACACACACACACACACACACACACACACACACACACACACACACACACACACACACACACACACACACACACACACACACACACACACACACACACACACACACACAAAAAAAAAAAATTTGTTTTGGCCAAGTAACAAACAAACGGACTCAAATGCAATACCCTCTCCTCTGGCGAGGGTAAATATTCAACCTTCCCCCAATATACAAAGTTTAATTGAAATGTTTAAAAATGTGCCCATAATTGCATTTTTTTTTGTAAGTGACCTGTTGGTCCCACCCAGGGGGGTATTCACTCACACACACACACACACCACACACATAGTAAATTTACACAAGATTTACAATTTAGGGATATTGACACACACATAGTAAATTTACAATTTAGGGACATTGACACACACATAGTACATTTACTTTAGGCATATTGACACACACATATTGTAAATTTACAATTTAGGGACATTGACACACACATAATAAATTTACTTTAGGGATATTGACTGACACACACACACACACACACACACACACACACACACACACACACACACACACACACACACACACACACACACACACACACACACACACACACACACACACACACACACGTTGTTTGCAAGTCTTTTACAACCTTTCTACCCCCACACATCGAAAAAGGTATTGTTGACCAAAACATAACAATACTGACATACCTTTTCAAACTTGGTATTCGACTTCTTATTAGAGAGAAGCTTATAGGTGTTCAGATTATTTTCAAAACTCCTGCAGGCACAGTTGTTACAGCTCGGTAAATTTCTACTCAGTTGTGATATAATGCAACAAAAAGGATTATATTACAACAGAAATGATTATTATACTCCACACAAATTCCCCCTCCTTCCAATTTTCCAGTTTTCCCTCCATGGGGTTTCCTTCTGTATCCATCTTGTCCACCCACATGCATGTTTTGCATCCTGTTTTTGTCTGTTATGTCCTGATGCATTCAGTGCACAAGCTCTTCCACGAGCCTCGATGATGTGTCCAAATTTTTTTTTTTACCATGTATTACCAGTGTGTACCCCAGTTTAGAATAGGTACACCGTATCCCTGCGTGTTGTAAGAGGGGACTATAAGTGTTGGCGTCAGGAAGGGCATCCGGCTGTAAAAACATTGCCTCAAAAATGGAACCATGACAATTACATATGGGCAGGGTACAGCCCGAAGAACCCCGTGGGGGTCCTCACCCCCTCTCGTCAAAAATCAAGGTGGGGAACCCGATCAAAGCAAGGGAGGAAATCACTCCATTTATGATGACGAAACGTCTGATGCCCCACGTGGAGATCGCTTTCTGAGGTTTGGGACATGGAATGTAGGAACAATGACAGGGAGATGAGGAGAAGTGGTGGAAGTATTGGTCAGAAGAAGAGTGGACATATGTTGTGTGCAGGAGACCAGATGGAAGGGAAGTGGTGTGAGAATGGTGAAGGGCAGGCAGGGACAGAAATACAAGATTGTGTGGCAAGGGTGCCCGGAAGGCGTGCATGGTGATGGTGTCCTATGTTCTGAGGACTTTGTAGACAGTGTGGTGAGTGTGACCAGAGTGAGTGAAAGGTTGATGATGGTGAAAATGATGATTGGAAAGCTCTTGATGAATGTCATCTCGGGATATGCTCAGCAGGTCGGTCGGAGCGATGAAGAGAATGACAAGTTCTGGTAGGCAATAGAGAAGCTGATGGAAAAGGTGAAAGAGGAGGAAGTTGTTGTGGTAGGAGGAGACCTAAATGGACATGTGGGAAGGAGTATGGACGGTTTTGAGGGAGGTCATGGGGGTTATGGATATGGTGTGAGGAATGGAGAAGGTGAAAGGATTTTGGAGTTTGCTGAAGGAGCTGGTTTGTTGATTTGTAATACTCAGTTCCAGAAAGAGGATAATAAGCTTGTTACATACACGTCAGGTGGGTCGACGACAACGGTTGACTACCTGATGGTGCGTAGGCGAGATAGGGGGAACCTCCGGGACACAAAGGTGATCCCGGGGGAGGAGGCTGTTTCACAGCACCACTTGGTTGTCTGCGACATAAGGATGAAAGGTGCGAGGAGAGCTCGGCGGGTGATGTACCAACCGAGAATGAAAGTGTGGAGGTTGAACGAGGTGACAGTGAGGGAGGCATTAAAAGAGAGGCTGAGTTTGGCAGAGGATGATGTGGTTGAGCTTGAAAGTGGTTGGAAGTCAATGAAAGATCGTCTGTTGGGAGCCGTTGGTGAGGTACAGTATGTGGATGGACAAAAGGACCACCGGGGCACTTGGAAACATGGCGGTGGGATGATGAAGTTGGAAAGAGGATTGACGAGAAGAGGAAGAAGTTCAAGGAGTGGTAGAAGGCGGAGGGTACGGGGGCAGAAAAAGCAGAGCATGAAAGTTATAAGGCAGCTAAGAAGGCTGCAAAGAAAGAGGTAGCAAAGGCGCAGGAGGCATATAGGAAAATGTTTGGAGAACGCTTGGATTCGGAAGAGGGTCAGAGCGGTATTCAGGATTGCAAAGCAGATAGCGAAAGAGAGGTGCGATGTGATGGGGGTGAGTTGCTTGAAGGATGAAGTGGGACAAATCGTTGTGGACCCACATGGAATTGAAGGAGGATGGAAGAGATATATGGAAATGCTGTTGAATGCAGAGAATGAATGGGACGGCAACATAGAGAGTAACCCAGTTTTAGGACCGGGAGAGAAGCCAACTGAGAAGGAAGTTGAGGAAGCGATAAAAGCAATGAAGAGTAGAAAAGTGGGAGGGCCGACAGGAGTTGGGGGAGATATGTTGAAGGCAGCGGGAAGTTGGGGTGTGAAGAGAATGACAGAGATATGTAATCTGGTGGTGAAAGAAGCCCGGATTCCAGTGGATTGGGAACTGAGTACCCTCGTCCCTCTATACAAGGAGTAAGGTGACCCTATGGACTGTGGCTAGTATCGAGTGATAAAGTTATTGGAGCATGGAATGAAGATATTGGAAAGGGTGTTGGAGAGGAGGATAAGGAAGAAAGTGAAGATCGACGAAATGCAGTTTGGATTTATGCCGGGAAGAGGAATGACAGACGCGCTTTTTATTGTAAGGCAGTTGCAGGTAAAGTACATGGAGAAGAGGAAGAAGTTGTTCTTGGGTTTGTTGATCTGGAGAAAGCATTCGATAGGGTTCCACACGAAGTAGTGACATGGGCATTGAGGAAGTTAAGAGTGGAGGAATGGTTGATCAGAATGGTGATGGCAATGTACGAGAGAGTGCGCACAGCTGTAAGAACGAAGGACGGGAACAGTGGTGAGTTTGAGGTGAAGGTGGGAGTGCATCAGGGGTCGGTACTAAGTCCAATACCATTTGTAGCTGTGATGGAGGTGCTGGCTCGGAACGTAAAGGAGGGTTTACCGTGGGAGTTGCTGTATTTTTTTTTTTTTTTTTTTTTTTTTTTTTGTATACAAGATCGAGGCTCGTGAAAGAGCGAACATTAATCACACAGAAAGACAAACCGACACATAAAACATATAACATCGGGAGCGGTAGACAAGATGGGGAGAGAGGGGGAAGGACACAAACACAACATTTGAGAGCAGGGAGCGAGAGACATGGAGACATCGAGAGATCTGAGAGAGGGCGAGGGCTTTGGGGGGGGGGGGGGGCATGGGAAGGGGGCGGTGGGAGAGGTATAAAACATATGGACACTGCCAGGACTTCCAGGAAAGAAGTTGGAATTTCAAACAAGGTGGATCTGGGGTGAATTAGCGGGGGTAGAAAAGATCAAGGTTTTGGATGGGGGAAGATAAGAGATGGTGGTGAACAGCTGTTTTAAAGACCTGGAGGGAGGAGTGGGATTGAAGGGAGTGAGGGAGTTTGTTCCAGAGGCGGGAGAAAAGAGGAATGAAAGAGTGAAGGTGAGCAGAGAGCCGAGATTTCGGCAGTTTAACCATCAGAGGGTTGCTGGCAGATCTTGTGCGACCTGTAGGAATATTTGGGGGACAGAGCACAGAGAGAGCTGGGGGTGCAAGGCCGGAGAGGAGTCGGTAGAAGACAGAAAGACCACCTACCTGCCTGCGGTGAGTGAGTGAAAGGCCCTCAGAGATAGCTTCATCGCGGGAGATTCCAATAATTCTGAAAGCTTTGGTTTCAACAGCGTGAAGCCGAGCTAGGTGTGAGGCAGGAGCACCGGCCCATAGGGGAGAACAGCATTCCATTGAGCTGCGGATGAAAGCCTTGTATGTGGTGAGGAGCTCAGGTGTGCCGAGGAAGGACTTCGCATGACGGAGGATGCCCAGTCGGCGACTGGCTTTGGAGGCCAGCTTGGAAATGTGGTTTTCCCAAGAAAGATCATGGCAGATAGTGAGACCCAAAATCTTGAGCGACAGAACTTCTTGGAGAGGATTGTTGAGAAAGTAGATGGGAGGGTTGTCCAGTCGATCTTTTCGGAGAGACATAGTAAGAGTGTGAGATTTGTCAGGATTGAAAGACATGTTCCACTTGTTTGACCAGTCTGTGATTTTGTCCAGGTCTTCAGAGAGTGAGGAGGCAGCAGACTGCCGATCTGAGGGAAGAGGAATGGAGCGGCAGAGAGTGGAGTCATCAGCAAAGAGATAGAGAGGATTTTCGAGAGAGTCAGAGAGATCATTGATGAAGACCAGAAAAAGCACGGGGCCCAGAACACTGCCTTGGGGAACTCCAGCCTGAACAGGAAGAGGAGATGAGAGAAACCCATTCAGGGCCACACGTTGACGACGACTAGAGAGGAAGTCCACCAGCCATGCGTGGAGATTTCCATGGATACCAAAGGAGGAGAGTTTGGTGAGCAGAGCGGGGTGCCAGACCGTGTCGAAGGCACGTGATATGTCGAGGGAGACAGCTCTAATTTCCTGTTTGGCATTGAGGACCTCCATCCATTGTTGAGACAGCAGAAGCAGCATGTCCAGAGTAGAGTGACCTGGTCTGAAACCAAATTGATGATCAGAGATCAAGCCATTGGAGAAGAGGAAAGATTTCATATCCGAAGCAATGATGGATTCCATGACTTTGCTGATAATTGGGAGAAGGCTGATTGGTCTGTCGTTGCTAGGATCTGTTTTTGCACCTTTTTTGTGCAAAGCGGTGATGTTGGCTGATTTCCAAGCAGATGGCAGTTGACCTTGAGCAAAAGAGAGGGTGAAGAGAACAGAGAGAGGGTGAGATAGAGCAGCAGAGCAGGATTTTAGGACCCGTGGGCTGATGCCGTCGGGTCCAGTTGCAGAATCAGAGTCGAGGGTTGACAGAAACTTTTCCACCTTGTCAGGAGGAAAGGACACGGAGTCCAGGAGCAGCAGGGTACGACTGGGTATGGTGGGTACAGAGAGGGATGGGTTTGGGACACAAGATTTAGAGGCAAACACAGAGTTGAGGCATTCAGCTTTTTCACGTGCGGAGTCAGCTGTGTAGCCGTTTGAGGTAAGGGAGGGGATGGAGGGGGAACAAACACCAGAAACGGATTTGACCAGACGCCACCAGGATTTGGAAGAGGGAGACAGATAAGAGAGTTCGGTCTTGAGAACGGAGAGATATTGTTTCCTGGCTCTCCTGAGGGTGGACACACACTTGTTTCGGGCTTTGTGAAAGGAAATGAGATTTCCTTCCGTTGGATTTGCTTTCCAGGAGACGAAGGCAAGTTGTTTCTGGGCAACAGCCTCACCACAAGATTCCGTGTACCATGGACGGGAGGAAGGGTATGACAACTGAAGACGAGATGGGATAAATCTGTGCATGAGAGAGAGCAATTTACTTTGGAAGAATTCCCAGGATGAGTTGATGTCAGAGGTGGTAGAGATGGGAGACCAGTCCAGATGATTGATGGCTGCTTGAAGACCGTGCCAGTTGGCCTGAGTGAAATGCCAGACTCGTCGACGCTGAGCAGGCTCCCTGAGGATGGTCAGAGAGATGTCCACTTTAACAAGGACATGATCAGATGATCCGATCGGAGCAGAAGAAGAGCAGCAGACATTTTCAGGGAAGTTAGTCATAACCAAGTCCAGAAGAGAAGATGTTCCGTTGACTGAGATCCGGGTCGGGAAATTGACAGATTGTGTCAGTCCCAGTGAGTCGCAGAAGTCCTTTGCTGAAGAGCCATGGCTGGTGAGAGAGGTACCCACACCCAGCCAACTGGCATGGTGACAATTGAAATCACCACATATGAGGAAGAGAGAGTTGGGATGAGTAGATAGAAGTTGGTCCATATCATCAGACAGCGAGATGTAGATGGAGTCATCACTGTTTGGTGGACGGTACAACACACATATGAACAAGAGGTGGGAGCGAAGGGGATGATCTGGTGTTGATTGCGGAGGGTATGGATGGACTGAAGGAGAAGATGAACAAGTGGAAGGAATGTATGGAGACAAAAGGTCTGAAGGTGAATATCGGAAAGACGAAGGTGATGGCAAGTGGTAAAGCATGTGGTGAGGTGGAAAGAACTGGGAATTGGCCATGTGCTGTTGGGAGGAAGGGTGTCGGAGTGAACTCCATTCAATGTACAATGCGTGCAGAGTGGGTTCATCAAAAATGTAGTGGTCTGAGAGGGTCATTAACCAGTGTGGCAGCTACATTCAAGTGTTCAAGGGAGCTGCATATGGAGGAAATGTTGAGTTGGATCTTGGAGACAGCGTGAAGCTGGAAGGTGTGAGAACATTTTGCTACCTAGGAGACATGTTGAATGGAGAAGGTGGATCAGACTTGGCAACGGTTGCTGGAGTGAGATGTGCATGGAAGAGGTTTCGGGAACTGAGTGGCATGCTGATGAGGAGGGGAGTGTCGTTGAAGCTGAAGGGAAAGGTGTATGCTGCATGTATGAGAAGTGTTATGATTTATGGGAGCGAGACATGGGTAATGAACGTAGAGCAGCAACGAAGGTTGGAAAGGGTGGAAATGCGAATGGTTCGGTGGATGTGTGGAGTATAGTTGAGAGAGAAGAAGACAAATGATGAATTGCGAAAGATGATGGGAATAGAGCCTGTGATGGATGCTGTGAAGAGAAACAGGTTGAGATGGTTTGGTCATGTGTTGAGGAAGGATGAAAGTGACTGGTTGAGAAGAGTGATGGAAATGAATGTAGAAGGGAGTAGAGGACGGGGAAGACCGAGAAAGACTCAGCTAAAGGTGGTGGAAGAAGAAATGCAGGCAAGGGGGTTAACAAGGGGAGATGTAGAAAATAGGGCAAATTGGAGAAGATCGTCATGGGGCCCGCAAGGCTAACCCCCGCTCTAGCAGGGGAAATGGCCTTAAAATGCCTGTTGTTGTTGTTGTTGTTGTTGTATGGCCGAGACTCGTAGGGAAAACCCCCATATCGTGTCAAGGCAAATTGTTTTGCACTCAAAGTCATCTTTTCTTCGCAACAACGTAAGTCATATGGGCCAATAATTAATTGGCTATTAAAAATTTTTACTGAACTTTCAGACTTAAAAATACAATTTCTAGCATTTCTGCAACAACATAATTCGCATTTTAATATGGAGGGTGATGTGCTTTCAGGAGAGAACAGGAATTGGCAGGACTACTTCTTTGATAATAAAAGTGCAATTTGTGGAATCAAATTCACAACAAATGTGATGGAAATTTCAACTTAGACCTCTGCATACTCGTGGACCAAGTCAATAACAAAGTTAGTGCAAAACCAGGCCAAAATGGTCTCTGGTGATTGAGGGTGATGGTAAGTTAAGGAAGAGTAAGGTGATCATGGGTTCTTTATTGTTAAACAAGTTGAGAAAGAATTTCGGGAAGGAATAAGAAGGAAGTTCAGCGTGACACATAGATAGATGGTCTTGGAACACTCATGTTTCACCTCATCGGTGAAGGCTGGAACCTGTGAGAAATTGACTAAAACGGCAAACTCAATATGGAATCACGGTATTTTTTTTTTCTCACTTCAGCGATTTGCACAAAGAACCAAACACAATGCACCTGACAAAAAAAGTATTAATGAAGGCACTGATGACATCATCATTAACATATCTTTTTCCCCATGGGGAGTACTTGATAATGAGCCATGTTTCAATTTTTTCCATTGAGCTGTTTCGGAGATATAGAGGTGTAACGTTTTTCCAAGATGGCGTCCGAACCAAGTGACGTGCGACGTCATAATTATGAATAAAAAATTTATACAGGTTGAGGCTCTCCTACGGTAAAATTTTGCATCAATCGGACCAACGGTTGCAGAGAAAATGGATTTTAAAAAAATGCAGACACATTCGCCACACGTACGCATTCGAATGCCTAACCCTGCTTTTCGCTTCGCGAGCGCAGGGTAACTACAATATTGGAAGTATATTTTTTCCTTCCCAAAGTTTGTACAACATTGATGTGCATCAACATCACAACATCCTTCCCACGAATCAAACACCAAGTACAGGTGTGTTGAACAATGTCCTCAGGTTTGACTGCCTGGTTATCTACAGTATTCTAAACAATGTGTTACCTGGAAAGCAACAAGGGGAGGGAGGGTGTGGGGCCATTGTAATTCAGAATGGCAAATCCACCTTGACAGAAGTTACATAATTAGTATTTACCTGGCACAAGCAGAGATTTCTGGTTCCCTCATCTGGCATACATTGCATAAGTAGAAAATTGAGGTAAATAGGTGAGTTCTATGAGATAGATGGTCTTTCAATGGGCTATGAGAAAAATAAAATAAAATGGTGGAATAGCACTTACAACAAATTATTTGTTGGCTGTGCTTTTTCTTCTTTAAATAACATCCCGAATGCCCTAAACTTTGCTGAAAATGAAAACACACACAACATACCTCAACAAAGTAAAATAAAAGCACAGCAAACCCATAAATTTGCACTAAGTATGCCTACACCAGTTTTGCAACAGGGAGGAAGGAGCAGACTTTATCTCAGGTGACATTTCATCCCTGGCCCAGTGGCCCATGTACCTGAGGTTACATCGTGGCCTCATTGATTGCTGATCTGAAAACATTGACAAAAAAATTGAACACGAGGTTCAAACCAGGTTTGAAGTTCTCATGCTGGTTTTCAAAAAATATGGTTTTAAAAACCATTTAGTTCGATTATATTACCAACCTTTGACAGAAGTACCCTGCGACAAAATCTCATCGACTTCAAGGCTGACCTCAAAAGGCCATGTATATTGGGCATTCTTCACTGTGCTGTATTTTGGCGGTACTGCCCAGTTACTTATGAAATACAAGGCCTTCATTCCCCAGCATTCTGGAGTCTGTCTCTTCATTACAGATGGATTTCTAAGATTTTCACCTGGCTTTTGACATTGTGGGGTCCTAGACTTCAACAAATAATGGCATCTCCCACTAGAACCCCCAAAACAAAGTGTGCTGCTCGACCAATGCACACTGGTGGGCAACATGGCTGTATCCTACACCCTGCTGGAAGATCTAGATTTTTCCACGATTTCCATTATCCTTTTCCAGCTATAGTAGATTCCAAGTAATATATGCAAACTGAAAGCAGTTAACCTATACCTTCTCTCGCCAGGACCAGGATGTCCGCCCTTCTTTGCTCTCCTGTTCCCCTTCTGTAGAAACATACTTGCCTGAAGACAATCACCCAGTCTTCTCACAAAGCTTAAAATGATTCACCAACAAATACCCATTGAAAAACTTCATATTTTTGTGCTTCTTTTTTCTGACCTTCACATCTGCTTGTATCTCATGCACATGAAACTATTCTAGCTTTATGTAGCCTGCCAAACTCAACAAACGTCACTGTAGCCTGCTAAACAATTGCTTCTTGACGAGATGTTTGCCAAAAAAAAAAAAAAAAAATTAACTTTCTTCATTTTTAGGGATTCACTGTCCATCACAGCATGGATGTAGGAGTATAACTTTGGTAAGCGTTATTTGTTAGCATAATGTGACGCTATCACAGCATCAACATATCAATCTCTGCAATATACCAACCACCTTTAGAGGCCATTTTCCAGGCAGAGCAGGGGTTGGCCTTTTTCGGGCACCATGGTCCCCTTTTTGAAGCAATGCTTTATGGCTGGATGCCCTTCCTGTCGCTTTTGAAGCAATGTTTTATGGCCGGATGCCCTTCCTGCCACCAACCCTGTTGGTCACCTCTTGCGACACAGGGAATTACCAGTGAACTGGTACTAAATTTGCCGACCTCGGAAGGATGACAGGCTGAGTCAACCCCCCTGGCGTTAATTCAGCGATCGGCAGAGATTCGAACCCAGGATCCAAGGATCCTAAGCCAGCACCCTAACCACTAAGCCAACACCAGGCTATAATCTCTGCAATATACAAGAATGCAAAACGGAAAACTTTTTTTCCCAGTTAAATTAAGCAACAGTCACCACTTTTCTAGGAAGTGAAATGCAGCAAAACTGTAAAATGCCCACCTTACACAGCCCCCTCTCCCCTCTAAAAGGGAAATAATGATTTTAGTGTAAAATAAGCCATTTAGAAATGGGACAATGGGTCAATTGACACAATGATGCTGGCTCATAACCAATAAGACAATCTCACCTCCCACGTAGCTTCACAGCTTCACAAAAGGACTGTTCATCCATGGCTTTCTGGACTTGTTGGGTCTAAGCAGCACAGGAGCATTAAATGGCATGACATGCATCATATCACATAAACAGTTTGAAGAGAAGCGCAAGTGTGGCACAGCACATGTAATGTATAAACAAATGAGCTTCAATGAAAGACTCACTATTTGTACACATTCCATCAGGGGCAGGCGTACGGCTTGATTTCCCGATAACGAGACAACACAGGCAGGGGTGTCTGGGGTGGCATCAAGTAGGGCGAGAACAGCTTCAACACCCATGCGGCTCGCCTTCACATCACAGAAAGAGGTGAGGAAAAAGAAAACACATTTACAAATTAACAAAATTCATTGGTTGTTTCAGAATGAAAAAGAAACATGTAAAAAACGTATTTCCAAATGAATGATCATAAAAATTGACATCGTGCATGATATAAGAATAACAGCAAACTAGTAAACTCAGAAACATAAAGGTGCACATCTATATAAACAAGCATTCTGAGTATTGCGCTGCAATACATGTCCCCTACCGGCAGTCTGTCGTCCGAAAAACTGTTGGGGAAATTACCAAGGGTTATTCACCCACAGATTCTGAATCGTTCCCAATCGCTAATTACCTCAGGATGGGCTCACCTGTGATTCACACTCGGGATTTCGTTTTATACACCTTGCAGACAGGTCAGCAGAAACATCATAAATAAGTTGTTGATAAAGAACCTTTCAAGTCACTAAATATCAGTAATTTATTATATTTTCCGGTTCACGATCAATGATCGATGTGTATATATACATGTTGCTCAGCTTGGCTCCGCCATTCCCGAAAGCGCGCGCTGTGTCGCGCTTTTGACGTTCGCAAGACGAGGCTGAGGGCGCCCGGTGCAGCTTGAGGAGAACTCGAGAATAAACAAGAGATCTCCATTTTTTTTGAATACTTTCGTTTAATTAACGATATCTGCCAAACCACGTGCCCTATCGTAAATTCCAAAAGGACATTTTAGTAGATTGACATGCTGAACAGATCTGTGAAGTTTCCCCTCGATTGGATCAAAAATGAGGGAGGGGTTCGGTTTTAAAGGTGCATGCATAAAAACGTCATAACTCTGAAACCATGTGATGCATGACGTCATGCTCGCTGACTTTTTTGTTCGTCATGGGTATGCGATTCTGCCTGCAAAGTTTAGCCTCGATCTGTTCAGCCGTTGCAGAGAAAAAGGGGTTTTCATGAAAAACAATATGGCGGCCGAACCACGTGACGTCATAATTACCATTAAAATATTCTACAGACCGAGACCCTCCTATGGTGAAAATTTGATCTCAATCGGTCCTATTATTGCAGAGAAATTGGTTTTTAAAGGAAATTAAAACTTAAAATGGCACTGAGTTAAGGATCATCAGAATTATCAGAATTCCCAAAGTTCAAAGTGCCATAACTTTGTCAAAAATGATCGAAACGTCGTGAAGTTCGAACGTGATCTGTAACTTATCATGAGGAAACCATGTGCCAAGGTTGAAATCATTAGCATTAAGCGTTTAGAAAAAAAGTCCGGAAAACTGTTCTTTGCGTGACGGACTGACGGACGGATGGACGGCGTGCAAACCTATAGTCCCCTCCGGTGTACACCGGTAGGGGACTAACAAGCATTCTGAGTATTGCGCTGCAATACATGTCCCCTACCGGCAGTCTGTTGTCCGGAAAACTGTTGGGGAAATTACCAAGGGTTATTTACCCACAGGTTCTGAATCGTTCCCAATCGCTAATTACCTCAGGACGGGCTCACCTGTGATTCGCACTCGGGACTTCTATTTATACACCTTGCAGACAGGTCAGCAGAAGCACGAGAAAATAAGTCGTTGATAAAGAACCTTTCGAGTCGCTAAATATCAGTAATTTATTATATTTTCCGGTTCACGATCAATGATCGATGTGTATATATATGTTGCTCGGCTTGGCTCCGCCCCTCTCGAAAGCGCGCGCTTTTGACGTTCGCGAGACGAGGCTGAGGGCACGCAGTGCGGCTTGAGGAGAACTCTAGAATAAACAAAGTGCCATAACTTTGTCAAAAATGATCGAAACGTCGTGAAGTTCGAACTTGATCTGTATCTTATGACGAAACCATGTACCAAGTTTGAAATCATTAGCATTAAGAGTTCAGAAAAAAAGTCCAGAAAACTCTTCTTTGCGTGACGGACTGACAGACTGAGGGACGGAGTGCAAACCTATAGTCCCCTCCGGTATACACCGGTAGGGGACTAATAACACGCTTGTTACCCTCGCCAGAGGAGAGGGTATTGCATTTGAGTCCGTTTGTGAGTTTGTCCGCACAGAATAAATATGATTTTCTCTGCAACCGTTGGTCCGATTGACAGGAAATTTTCACTCTGGGTGCACGCCTTCTCCTGAATAAATTTTTAATAATTAATTGTTTTTATGTGTTTATGATGGTTAACTTACGGTGTCACCAAATAATAATTTCCCTGAATATGGGACAATAAAGGTTTATTATTAGGACATCGTATGTCACATGGTATGGGTGCCATCTTGGAAAAACCGAAAACTTTGCACCTTTATAACTCCAAAAGCGCTGTATAGAAAAAATTGAGACATGGCTTATTGTAAAGAATCCTCCATGGGGAATAACATATGTTAATGATGACGTCATAGATGCCTCCATTATGACTTCATAATTCGACAAGTACAAAATTTCATCCAAAAAAGATGAAATTTCTTGAGCGTCAGAGGGATAAATTGGTGGAGAAAAAAAAAGAAGATGACTTTATTGGTCACGTGGTTCGGCCGCCATATTTGTTTTAACACAAAAGCCTTAAAAACCACTAAAATACATCCTGGCGAGGGTCTGCAATCTCTGATTACTCTTTCTCGCTCTGTTTGTCTGTCTTTCCGAATATTTTCTCTTATCAATCAATCGACCAGGGACCATAAAATACATATCATTACAAAGGTCTTCATACGAAGTGTTCTGGTTACCCTCGCCAGAGGAGAGGGTATTGCATTTGAGTCTGTTTGTTTGTCTGTCTCTTTGTCCGCACAGAATAAATATGATTTTCTCTGCAACCGTTGGTCCGATTGACAGGAAATTTTCACCGTAGGTGCGCCTCCTCTTGTAGAATTTTTAAATGATAATTATGTCATAGGTCACATGGTACAGACGGCATCTTCGAAAAAACGAAAAAAATTGCACCTCTATATCTCCGAAATTGACGTCATAATTCGACAAGTACAAAACTTCTTCCGATCACGATGAAATTTCTTGAGCATCATCTATGGATAAATTGGTAGAGAAAAAAAATTAATGATGATGTCATCGGTCATGTGGTTTGGCCGCCATATTTGTTTCAACACAAACGCCTTTAAAACCAAGAAATGGTCTAGCGAGGGTCTGCAATCTCCGATTGCTCTTTCTTGTAGTATATTATTTTTTCCATCTCAAATGACCTTATTTGGGTTTTTTTACCATTCATCATTAAGGTACCGAAGGAACCCTCTTGTTTTGCTCCATTAATTTTTTTCTTCCGCCGTACATTTCAGGTTTATTTGCTTTTAAATTAATTTTCTCCACAACTGCTTGAGGGATCAATGCGAAACCTTCAACATAGGGGCACCTACCCAGGGTGAAATTTTAATGATAACTATGATGTAATACATCATGTGGTATGGCTGACCTGTCAATCATGTTGTAAAAAAGGAAAAATTTTAGACATCTTCTCAGAAATCACTAAACGAAAAACATTGAAACTTGGCACATGTCAGGAAAGCACGATGTGGATTAACATTTGATAATGATGATGTCATTGGCGCCTTCATGATGACATAATCATTGGATGCGTCGAATGCTTTATCCAAACAATACCAAACTTTCTGAGGGGGATCTATCTACAAGGAAATGTGACCAGCGAATTAAATTGATTATTGGTGAATTGTGCTCTTGCTAACCCCCACTCCTGCAGGGAAAATGGCCTTTAAAATGCCTGTTGTGTGTTGTGTATTGGTGAATTGTGCATTAGTGGTTTGCCACAAGGTGATGACATGTATCTCGTGCAATGTTCTCGATCCATTGCCGCTGGCTAGCATACAGCAAAGAAAGAGAGCCGTGTCTGCCAATACACGGCCTCTGTATCACCAAGACTCCTGTTGTGCCTCCTCGTGGAAACACATGGTAACTAGGCACCTTGCGGACATAGGCTAATCTATAGGGGAGCTCGAAAGAAACTCAAACCTAGAGATGTGAAGTGCAGGCCCACCAGCATGTAGCTATGCCCTGGCATCCCATCATCCAGGTCCCAGCTATGGGTTAAATAGCTTTCACTGCCTTGTGAGTCAGGCTTCGGTGAGTCCAAGGCTAAGGGAGCCTAACCCCTGCAGAAAAGTTATGGTGGAGTGGAGCCCCATTAGGCAGGTGGTGATCCCTTTAAGCAAGCACCTTCTGGCAGTTCCTACAACCAGACAGGCTCCAGATGTAAGGATTTCCATCTTTCCTCTGGATTCAGCCTGCATGGTCGAGAGGGGGGCTCAAATACTGGGAAAGTCTGAAAACACGCCCCCAAAACACGCCCAGACTATGCAGCCACATACACATATAACACACAAAATAAAATACACATATACCACACAAAATACAACAAACAAACACACATCACAAAACACAAACACAACCACACAAAACACAACCACACAAAACACAACCACACAAAACACAACCACACAAAACACAACCACACAAAACACACACACACAAAACACACACACACAAAACACACACACACAAAACACACACACACACAAAACACACACACACAAAACACACACACACAAAACACACACACACACACACACACACACACACACACACACACACACACACACACACACACACACACACACACACACACACACGCATCCTGTAATGGAGGTCCTGGAATCACCCTTGCTCCAGCATAAACCACAGCATTTACTACCTGATTATGTTTTTTGCTCATTTACTTGGTAGATACTGGACTCGTTTATCGGATTGCGAGTTTGCTTTATTTGTTTATTTTACCTGCCCTTTTTCATGTCCGTCCATATTTTGCCCCAGGATTCTCCGTTTTGGTCGTTCTGTGCAATGAATTCTGATAATAAACTGTTATTTTGCAAGAACACGTTTGATGGGGTGACTGGTTATTGCAAATTTAGTACTTGAGAAACCATTTTGGGTGGGCTTTTATGGCTAATCCACAGGGGAGGTTAAATTGGTAATGTTCTCTAAAAAGAGACCATTAGAATCAACAACTCCAAAAATCAATCACAACACGTATCGGGAGTACATACGACATAGCGATTGTGAATGTGACAGCTCTGAGGCGTCTTTCGCTTCGCATCGCAGTGACGGCGAGCACCAACATGGCGGCTGTAAGATTCAAATCTGGCTTCAAGCCCCCTCACCACCCAAAGCCTTCAACCAGACATATCAACACGCTCCTCCCCCTTCATTCCCGTTCTTCAAAGCAAAGTGGTAAAAATTGTTATATCGCCATTATATATTACTAGCAACGGTACCCGCCCTAAGGGTGGGGCTTAAATTGGGAGGCGCAAATGATTGGGTGACCTTGAGCGTTAATAATTGGGCACAGTCTATTCCAGGGCAAGGCAAATGTGTGTGTAAAGTATGGCGATGCTATGTGCAAGGATGTAGACGTAGTACTGCACACAAACAGACAGACAAACAAACCAACTAACCAACATACTTGCCGGAATTTTTTCAACATACTTGCCGGAACAAACAAACAAGATGTCATGCCAGAGCACGATACTTGCAAAATCCACCCCTCCCTCCCCTCCCCCCCCAAAAGAAGGTTGCCATTGATCCATCAAATTGTCCATTTCATCAAGATTAAAATTGACGATCTTGATCAAAGCTCGGATTAATAAAACTAGGGCATGCCCGTACTATATATATATCTAAAATTATATCCCCCCCCCTATTTACATGAAATGGTTTGGTCCAAAGCGAACGGCTTGCGAGTGGTGACAATCCCCCCCCTCTATTTACATGCAATGGTTCGGTCCAAAGCGAACGGCTTCCGGAGTTTGGTAAAGAAATCGCCATCGCGTACACAAACGCGCAGGAAAGCGAATGAATCGCAAATTCGTTTTTATTAGTTGTAAAACATAATGCCCAATTATTCAATTAGCGCCAACGTATTTTGGCTGTTTGCAATTTAATCGCAAGGCAAAGTAGAAAGAGAAGAGGGAAAAAAAGAAAAGCCTTGCCTTGCTGCAAACAGCTGCTGCAAACAACAACAACATGGAAGGCTGCACTGTCCGGAAGTTGGCATATCGCAGTTACGATTATTTTAGTGTTAATGGCCAATTATTCAATTAGCGCCAACGTATTTTGGCTGTTTGCAATTTAATCGCAAGGAAAAGTAGAAAGAGAAGAGGGGAAAAAAGAAAAGCCTTGCATTAACGCATTAACGCTTGCATTGCATTAACGGTTCGGCACACGTGATAGCTCGCTGCTCTCTGATTGGTTGAAGCGTTTTTTGGACATAGCTCGGTAGGTACTTGTCCGATTAATTACAAACCTTGAAAAGGCACATCCTCGGGTCCCCAGCAATATACCTGGCAAGTTTCAAGTATATCGGACCCGTGGTTGTCGAGAAACAGCGGTCACAGACAAACACACAGACACACAGACACACAGACACACAGACACACAGACATACACACAGAGATTGCTGGAATTATAGATAGATGTAAAGTGATGGTTTTTCAGATGAAAATTGACGATTTTGGAAGTTTGACCTTGAGTTGACCTTTTGAAATAAAAAAAATAGTTGGATTCCCAATTCAGTGAAGCACTATCCGAATGCTGTTCAATTTTCAAGTCAATCTGATGAAAATTGATGGTTTTTCAGATGAAAATTGATGATCTTTGAAGTTTGACCTTGAGTTGACCTTTGACCTTTTGACCTCAGAAAGTTGGTTTTCCTATTTAGTGACTCAATGTGCAAATGCTGTTCAATTTTCAAGTCAATCGGATGAAAAATGACGATTTTAGAAATTTGACCTCCAGATGACCTTTGACCTCAAAATCAAGAGGCTTCTCATTTGTGACGACCTCTACAACTTGGTGAAGTTTCATGACGATCAGTTTGGAATTTGACCTGTAGGCCGGTGACAAACATACAGACAGACAAACAAAGAGAATAACAAACGCAACCGACCAATATACTTAAAAAATCTTCGCTTTTGCAAGTAACAAACCGACTCAAATGCAACACCCTCTCCTCTGGTGAGGGTAAAAATACCACATAAAAATTACCATGGGAGTAATTCACATAATCATGGTCATAATGCGATAGTAATGCACCCTATCCGGTTGGCATGGGTTAAGAAACAAATCAGCATATCGGAATAGCACCTCAATTCCCACAAATCGTGACAGGCTTTTCTGAAGACGAAAATACGGAAACGTATGCATGGGCTTTTACAAAAATATGGAGTTCCATGCTATACGGAAGGAGTTTCACCCATGTGTACTGTAAACACTCACCAAGATACGGTCAAATGCTGAGGGAGTACCACCACGTTGCACATGGCCCAGAATGGTGACTCGAGTGTCAAAACCAAGTCGAGTGGACACCAGCTGGAAGCGAAAGAACACAAATAATACAAATTCTAACCAATAAAAGCACATTTCTGTTACCATGTATTGAAGAACATGAGAACAACCAGCACAATTTTCAAATTAAAACAAAGGAAAAGCATGAACATGTGTGCACGTGTCTTTGTATCTGTGTGCATCCGTGTATGTGTCCATGCCTTTGTGACAGGACATTGTCCTTGTCCACGTCTGTGTGTGTGTTGTTGGTTGGCATCTCCATACATAGCCCTCCCAGGTCTCAACGTATCCAGCCTTGAGTGTGTGCATGTGTGTGTATGCACATATATGTGTGTATAATCACACATCATTATGTGTATAATAATACCTGTACATGTCTCTGTATCTATGTCTCTGTATCTATGTCTCTGTGTCTGTGTCATTGTGTATCTATTCTTGTGGCAAGTGCAGGCAGTGCTGAAAGTGGGGCAGAGATAGGTAGGAATGAGGTCTGGGTTTTTGTTACGTCTTACTAATGGAGTAATGTCTTTGTTGACTGAGGTAAGGTCTTACCCCTGTGAACCAAAAGCCAGTTAATACAGAAGCACACAAGGACATCTGACAAAGGACGAGAACATTTGGCCCATCAACAGAGAGGGAGAGAGTACTTAATCTTCTGGACAAAATACTTGAAAGGATTCCTCCACATTGGCCTTGTAATCCATAAACTTTCGAGGTAATGGAATAGAAAGTCAAAAATACAGACACAATACTTACAGTCTTTATCTCATTCCCTGTGATTAGTTTGCCATGCCGGTCTATGGCGCCTTCAGCCACAATGATGATGTTGAGGCGAGAACCACGAGCCCGGCTCTAGAAAGTGGAAAAACAGCACAAGCATAACTCTCTTGCAAACAGTTGGAGAGGTGATGACATTAAAAATGTAGTTTCAGAAAAGTGAAAATAAATGGAAATAATTTAGCAGATATAGCAAAAATTGACAAATATATTAGCAATGATAAATAATTTAGCAGATATAGCTATATATTAGCAGATATAGCAAAACAGTTGTTTTTTTTCTTTGTTTTTTTTTTTACTTCATAAGGTTTCCTTCATAGTTCCAAAATTTTGTACAAACCCAAAATACTTTTGCAATGGACAAGCTGGTCCAATAAGCTTCAATCAAAATTGCAATTGAAAGTGAATTTAAATGAAATCTCCTCGTAAATAATGACGTATTCTTGAGAAAATAACAATAGATTTATTAAGATAAACAATAAAAACTATAAGATATTCCAAAAGATTCATGAAAATGGCCTGAATTATTATTCTACAAATTTGTGAAGGAGAGGAAAATTTGTTGAAGTGCCAATGTGGGAAAACCTTCCCTGCGAAACATGACTATGCCCATCACAGGTGGATGATGAATGTGTTTACATTGCAAAAAACCAAAGCACACAAAATGAGAAAACAAAAATATAAAAAAACAACTGATGCTGTGCTACCCTTGTGATCATGTTAACTTAAGAGGAACAGCTGACTGCCCTTTGCAGAATATGAATACTTCAGCAAACCTAATCTTTACAAAAATTAGGTCTGCCACCAAAGGTGGATGGAGGTAAGTTTTTCACCCGTTTGTCTGTCTGCCTGTCCATGACCAGGATATATCAAAAATTTATGGACAGATTTGGACGAAACTTGGTGGACAGGTCAAGGTGCTACAAAGACGAATTGATTAGATTTGGTGAAGATCGGGATCCAAATCTGAATAAAATTTTTAAGCGATTCTTCATCATTGAGATATGGAGCCAAAACGATATATCGCACGATATCTCAAAAAGTTATGTGCGGATTCAGACAAAACTTGGTGGATGAGTTGGGTAGGTCACAAGAACAAGCTGATTACATTTTGGTTAAGGTCGGGATGCAGATCCGGCCTATCAGTGGGATAAAAAATGTAAAATGTTCAGTCTGGTGGAGTTATATGCTCTACTGTGTTCCATTTTAGTTAACACTCAGAAACACTGATTTTCTGGAACAATCCGTTACCATAACATAATAATAGCATGTGCCATTTTAGTTAACACTCAGAAACACTGATTGTCTGGACCAATCCGTTACCATAACACGATAATAGCATGTAAAAGGCAGCACACATATGACTATAAAATCAGGCACAGCAGCAGTTTTTCAAATGTGACAATTACTAGCACATAAGTGAGGTTTGTTAACTGCAACCAAAGCACACTTTTAATGCTGATCTTGCACATACATGGAAAGTGTTTTATCCCATTACATGCAGCAGAACGCATGATGGAGACAGAATCTTCATCCAATCCTGACCATGTAACAGTTCAAGTTGTGACTTCCGATTTTGAAAGTATGGTCTTCCACATATTCGATCCAGCAAGCACAGCCAGATTTCAGTTTGGAAAATGGGATGAATAATCTTTCGAGTTGATTAGAATGCCGTTATTATTAGCCCTCGTTGGATTTCGTCTCGTCCGTCTGTCTGTCTGTCCACAACCATATCTCAGAGATGTATGGACCGATTTTGTTCATACTTGGCACAAAGACACATGGCGGTATACATATGCACATCATTTTGTTTTGCGATGCGATCAAAGATGGCCGACTAGCAGCCATTTTAGTTGCACAAACCAAAAAAACCAATATTGACCACGTCCTCAACCATTTCCTGGACATGAATTTACCGATCTTGTTCAAATTTGTCACACAGGTAATGAATGATGGATTTATATATGCCCATCATTTTTTTTTCGAGATCAGATCCAAGATGGCCGACTGGCGGCCATTTTGTGACTTAAACATGCCTCCATCCATTTCCTGGACAGTGGACATGCATGGACCGATTTTCTTCAAACTTGGCACAAAGACAGTACATGAGTATGCATAAGCAGAAGATATTGTTTTGTAATCCGACCAAAGATGGCTGACTGACAGCCTTTAACTCCGTACAGCAAAATTACAAAAACCATGACGGGGGCCATGACATTTTAGGTATTTTTCTTTTTGTTCAATGCAGATCTAACAGGCACAACTTTTACCATCCTTTACAGCTGTAATCATCCCAACAATCTCAGCTAGTGGAATAGAATTGTTGCGAGAATGTCATGTGACAAAATAGACAACCATTTCACTAAATATGACAGTTGGCTGTCAGAATAGAGTTGGATGAAGACAAATTTAATGCAAGAACTAGAACGGTAGAGCACATACCTCCACCAGGCTGAACAGTTTATGGTTGCTATCCCCTGAACCAAAATCGAATTGGCTTGTTCTTGTCGCCTAACCAACTCATCCACCAAGTTTTGTCATAACTCACCCACAACTTTTTTAAACTATGGTATATAATCGCTTTTCACCCGATCTCTCAATGGTGAAGAATCACTTACAAAATTAGATAATTCTCATATCCCAATCCTTATTCAGATCTTCACCATAATCAAATCGATTCGGTCTTGTCACATACCCAATCTGTCACCAAGTTTCGTCTGAATCTGCCCATAACTTTTTGAGATATCGTGCTATACAGTAATACCCCGGCCTACATCATTAATTGGTTCCATAAGCCGTGACGTAACTCGGTTTTTGACGTAAACCGGGCGTAATGTCTTTAAAATGCCTTAAAATGAAGACAAACACCGTAATTCGTAAAACTAGAGTAAATAACTGGAGGAGGCTGCGGCTTTGCCCTGAATCTTTGCCGCTCCCCGTCGGGAGTCCCTCCGTTGTTTTCTATCGGTCAGGCCATTCCACATACTCATGCACCCAACCAAGCACCTCTTGCTACTCCCCTGCACCACAGATGTCAATTTCCAAACAATTTACCTACTCCCTCTACCTAACTTTAAACTACCCTCCCCAGGTATTTGTGAAGGGGTCCATCCTCCCCTATCCACTCCTTCGCACCATGCACTCCACACCACTCATTCCACACCATTCACTCCACACACCATTTATTCCCACACACCAAGTATTCTCTCCATTTATCCACTTGCACCCCATGCAAGTCAATCACTCAACACCATTACATATGTCCTCAATACAGCACTCATACACTTTCTCCGGTCATCCCAGACCATTGCCTCATTTCACCAAGTTCAACGATAACCAGATTCTCACACACACAACCATTCTCGACCAATGCCTCATTTCACCAAGCCCAAGAGGCACCCACAATTACACACACACAGCATCATCTAACTAACTACTTCCCTCTAATACTTGTGCTTTCCCTATCTTCCCTTATACGAAGCACTTCCCTCGTCATTAACATCCTTCTAATCTGACTACGTCCCCTCTACCTGTATCACAGTCTCTACTTAAATCTCGGTCTCCTATTGTCATCCTTCTAAATCCCTAACAATATCCTAGCCCGCCCTCGGCTAGTTCACACTGCCAAACCCCATAAATCTACTGCTCCTTTGCCCCAACGTGAGGGATGGAAGAGCTACCATCCCTCTACATCGGACACTATCTCCCACTATCACCCCCCAGTCCTCTCGCACTATGAGCCCCCATCATTGGAGGTACTGGGTCCTGCCTATATATATATACAAACGTATACTGTACGTCCGAGCCAGCATCATCATGTTTCGCCGTTGCCATGTTACGTTGGTTGTTTTACACAGTCTACTGCTCCTTTGCCAAACCCCATATGGCACCGAGCCGGCATCGTCATGTTTCGCCGTTGCCATGTTACGTTGGTTGTTTTACACAGTAAAGGAACCTTTACACAGCAAAGGAATAATCACAAAAATACCAGCGAAGGGCAAAGCAAGCACGCGACCGCAGCACAGGACAAAATGCATATGGCGGCACCTTTGTTTTGAATGAGAACCAGCAGCTACGCGTACGTATACTGTACGTACATTTAAAAAAATATTTTAAATATGATTTTTATTGTATTTTAAATTGTTTCGATTGTTAAAACATCAACGTTAAAACAACGATCAACGATCGTTAAAACATCCAATTGTTTAAATTGTTGAATTTTTTTCACGTCCGTAGGAGTGACGTAAAGTCACACATAATGACATTCGCTGAACTCAAATTTACTCCAGAAGAGTGGCGTAAAGTCGGATTTGACGTAGGTCGAAATGGCGTAAAACGGGGTATGACTGTATATCACTTTTAGCCCGATCACTTATTGGTGAAGAATCACTTCAGGAATTGAATAATTCTCACATCTGAATCCATATTCAGATCTTCACCAAAATCTAATCGATTCGGTCTTGTCACATACCCAATCTATCCACGATGTTTCGCCCGAATCCATCCACAATTTTTTGAGATATATTGTTCAGACAGACAGACAGACAGACAAACAAACAAACAGACAGGGGTGAAATCATAACCTCCATCCACCGTCGGGGGCGGAGGCAAAGAGTATATTTTTCATGCTATTGCAATAGTACATCATACAGCCACAGTCTATTTTATTACAAACAACATATTCATTTTCATTACACAATGGAGCCTAAAAAACTATACACACAACCCACATTTATTTAACTTCCACAAAAAAAAAACATTTATTTTCCTTGCACACTCTCAAACACAGCCCGCTGTGGAGTACGCTCATTACCTCACTGAGAATGTCACAAAGTCGGTCCTCCCAACCATCCTCAGGAGGACACTCAGGGATGAAAACCCAATCAGCACCACAAGCGAGTGCACTCACTAATGCAAGATACCTGTACATGAAAGGTAAATTTTCAGTCAGCAAGCAACTAAGTTAATATCAGGATCATCAACGTAACAATTATTATTTTGTAGAAATTTCTTGATTTCTGTTGACATCAAATTAACAAATAAAACTTCCATAACAACAACTAGAGTATTTATCCCCTCTCATTTGAGCCCATATGTATATTACTTTAGTGGTTTACAAGTGAATAAACATTTGCATGACAAGATGAATGTGGGACCAGTTAATTTTTTTGAAGGGGGAAGGCAGATTTGATGACACCTCAAGGGTAGAAGTGGAGGAAGTAAGGGATGAAGAATCAGGGGACACTTCTACTGGGAAACAATAATGGAAGCCATTATGTATGGCATAACAATTGAAGAGAAAAGTTCTGCCTTTTACTTGTTTAATAACTTCCGTGAAAATCTGCCAACATCACTGCAATGATTCTGCTAAAATCCGCCAACAATCTAAAAAGGTGCAAAAACGGATACCCTTAACTACAGACCTATCAGCTTACTTCCAATCATCATCAGCAATAGAATCCATTATCACAGTACATATGAAAACCTTCCTTTTCTCCAACAACCTCATCTCAGATCACCAATTTGGTTCCAGACCAGGTCCCTCCACCTTCGACATGATGCTTATACTCATCTAACAATGGATTGAGGCCCTCATTGTCAGACATGAAATCAAGGCCGTCTCTCTAGAATATCTCGTATCCGTAGAATATCTCGTATCGTGTACATCTCTCTAGAATATCTCGTGCTTCTGTCAAAAGTCACAGCTAAATACATGGGATACATCTCGAGATGAAGCCGCTTTCCACAACTAATTATGCACTGGCAGATTTAGTATCCAAATGGAAAGCCATAAGAACTGTTTTAGTAAGGTTTGGCTTGATTCTCCATCTTTCGAAGTAGCCGTTGGGTGTAGTCAAGACATAAGTAAGAGTTACGCCAACTTTTCGCAGGGTTTGATCCTGTGTAGCCAACGCAATATCATCAGTATATATATATATATATATATATATATATATATATATATATATATATATATATATATAATTATATATATAATTATATATATATATATATATATATATATATATATATATATATATATATATATATATATATATATATATATATATATATATACACACAGTCGTCCCTCGCTATATCGCGGTTCACCTTTCGCGGCCTCACTGTATCGCGGATTTTTAACTCTTACATATCTAATTTTATATCGCGGATTTTTCACTATATCGTGGAATTTTGCGGTATAAATGTATTTTTATATACTATTATTTTAAATATTTTTGTGGTAAAATAAGCATTTTCTAGCCTAAAAAATAAAAAAACGTAAAAAAATAAGAAAAATACAGTAATTAAAACATATTACAAGAAATAAAATACTGTACATAGTGTACAGTAGAAGAGTAGACAAAGAGACAAAGAGTCATGCGTATGGAAAACGCAGATGCGGCAGCTTCCACTTGCGCTAGTTACCCACGTGATGAAGACGGATGAAGACCTCACGGAGATGACGAAGTCAGCAAGCGAGGAAGAGGAACAAGAGGAGGTTGGCCTAACACTTGAACGGCTCGCAACCATGGTCAGAATGGCCAAAGACCTTCAGCGAGTGGCTCAAGAATGGGACCCCCACATGCTTCGTTCGTTGCAGTTTGCAAATACCATCGAGGGGGGCATGACGGTTTATAAAAACCTTCTTGCACAGAATAAGAAGCAGCACCAGCAACTCCCCATAACCATGTTCCTCACTCGCAAGAAGAGACAAGTTACGCCTACGCCTTCAGCGGAAACTGAAGTTGCAAACGAGGGCGAAGATACTACACCACCTGACGAAGCACCTGATGCAGTGGCGCCTTCAGAAGAGCTGTAATGCTCTTTCTGGCTGTGCAGTACATTCATCATCGTCATCACCTTCATCGTCATCAGTACTGCACAGCTAAATCATCATCATCTTCATCACGCAAGTTGTAGTATCTTCAATGGTGAGTACCCATTAGAATTTTATATGTTCTTAAAATTACGTATGTTTAAGAGTGTAAAAAGTGTTTAAGAGTATAGGAAGTGTTTATAAGAGTATGGGAAAGGTTAATAAGAGTGTGAGAAAGGTTAATAAGAGTGGGAAAGGTTAATAAGAGTGTGGGGAGGGTCATAAAGCTTTAAAATATATAAATAATAAAATAAAAATATGGTCGCTACTTTGCGGATTTTCGTCTATCGCGGGGGAGTTCTGGAACGTAACCCCCGCGATAAACGAGGGACTACTGTGTGTATATATTGTTGCGAATATGGAATTTGGCCTCCATATCCGCTTGTAAATATTCCCCTATTTTCCCCAATACTCCCCAACTATCCCCAATCCCCCATTCCCTAGTCCCATTGTCTGTAAACAACAATCAGTAGAGCCGACCTTCCCCTTTTTCCCCCATTAAATGTCGTGCCCAGGTACACCGCACCACACGTAGACCACTTTCGGACATCTTGCTAGTTATTCTTAGTCTATGTCAGTTAAGGCCTCGTTTCCATTAATTATGACTCTTCGTTGCACCAGAATGTGATTATATGGCACCAGTAGTGAGTTTAGGACCTTTCCCATACCTCCTCCCATCTTCTTCCCCGTCTACAACAACAGAGGGGCACGGCGCTGCGCGGGGGGGAGTGTGCGTCCTCCCACCGGCTCGGTTAGCCGCCATCGACAATGCGCTCCAGACAACGCGCTCCAGACCATGCGCTCCACGGGGTTACCACAAAGGGGCTCCTTGTCAGCTCCTCGTCAAGGGCGGAGCCGGTAACCCCCCCGCACGCACCCAATGGGAAGCAACGTGCCGATTCCACGAGGCGGAGCTAACGAGCCGAGGGCGTGTCACTCCCCGCCGGATATACGCGGCCCCGCGCCGGATGTGACGTCAGATGCGCCCCCAGCTTGAGCAGACAAGACGCCATCCGAGCGCTGCGACCTCCCCGCATCTCTAGACCGGACCGGGTCGACCCTGTCCTTGAGCCAAGAGTGCACCTTGAGCCATCGATACCCGCTTTCCTAGCCATCAAACCCCGTGTGAGTCAGCTTTGTCCCGTTTATCTGTCGTCTGTTGGGAATAATATAAGATTGTGTCTAAGTGCTTGTCTTTCTATGTTGTACCTCTCGTCCCTGTAATCTGACCTTCCGAACGAATATAATCTCCTCCGGAGGTCTTGAGAACTGAACCCTGGGTGTCGTGTCATTTGAAACCCAGCCGTGTGTCCTTTTCCTTTATTGCCTTTATTGACCTAGCGTAGCGCGATTAGTCGACGTTCGAGTATAATCGGGTAACTTGTGCAGACGTGGTCATACCATAAACCGCTCGGTAAATAACATCTAAGCCACGTCTGTAACAATATTGTGAGAAACAACCTTGTTCTCACCAAATTAGTGCCCCGCCCACCACGTCACGTGACCTCCTTTCAGCCTCACGCGATTGGGTGGCGATTCGGCACGCGATTGGTGGACGGTGAGAGAGCCGGCCGCCATCTTGTGCGACGGATGTGGCTCAAAGGCGTCGAGTGGAAAATAGAAAAACGGGGATTTTTTAAGCCTCACGACAGCCGAGTTGTGCTGATCGTTTATAGTTCTGTATTTTAAGAGTGAGTAACTCCGGAAGAGAACGAGTGATTCCCGGATATCGTAGATTGGAACTGTGAGTCATATTGCCTGTGTCGTGTTTGGAGCTTCTGGGGCCGACAGTTCCTGCAGGCTTTGTGCTGTGTATTCCACTCTGTTACCATCCATTGTTTTTGAGATCGAGCCAATAAATCATCGTGCCTACCCCTAGAGGCCGGTTAAAACACAGTTGTGTTTATTGAGTTCTCTTTGTCCACCCTGTGGACTACTTGAAGCCCGGACATTAACGTCAGTATTCCGGGCTGGAAGCATTTAACAGCCGGAGTCGCGACAAATGGGTTGCTCGTCCAAGGATCATTCAAGTAAGAGACATTCGAACTGACGGGAATTCTGCAGTGGACGACATCTTCCTGCATCTGCTCATCGTTTCCTCACCAGCAGACGCCATCTTGGAGGAACTTTCTCACCAGCAGACGCCATCTTGGAGGAACCTTCTCACCAGCAGACGCCATCTTGGAGGAACCTTCTCACCAGCAGACGCCATCTTGGAGGAACCTTCTCACCAGCAGACGCCATCTTGGAGGAACCTTCTCACCAGCAGTCGCCATCTTGGAGGAACCTTCTCACCAGCAGACGCCATCTTGGAGGAACCTTCTCACCAGCAGACGCCATCTTGGAGGAACTTTCTCACCATAGGACGCTATCTTGTGTGGTACTTCACTACCGGATAAGTGAATAGTTTCCGGATCCCTCCAAACAAACCGACATTAAAAAAAAAACAAAAAAAAAAAACGTGAGTTATTTGTACGTTGCATTTTTCTCATTGGCAATTTGATGTGCGTTGGTGATATTGTGTAGTTCGTGTCGTATTTCCCCAACAGAGCGTTGTGTTTGAATTACGTGTACCACCCCAATATTGTTTGCCTCCCCTGGGTGAATTGCCGTCCCATGTGGTGAAAGATATTGCTGAAATATTTCGATCCAGCCTCCTTTTAGACTCAGTGTTTTGTGCCTTGTCTTATGATAACTCGTAGCCAAGCTATGTCGACCAGAGAAGTGAGAGTTCAACCTGATCATGTTGACAGTCACGTGGGTGGCGATGTGAGCGACGCAATCAGCCTTGACCCGGTCACTAAACCCGATATGTTAGGAAGCGATCCCATCATGACTAAATGCATGCGTTCGACCTTCTGGACCGGGCTGACTCCGGTTCAACAACTCGACATGTATAACAGGGAGAATGACAGGGCAGAGGCAGAGCGTATTAAGCGAGAAGACCGAGAGCATGCGGCAGCAGAGAGAGAGCATGCGGCAGCAGAGAGAGAGCATGCGGCAGCGGAAGCTGAACGCGTCAGAGAGCATGAGTTGTGAATGTTGACTGAACGACTGCGGGCAGAGGTGTCTGCTGCAAGCGTCCCGGAAACTGTTCATGTTCGTTTGCCGGACTGGACGGGAGACACGAAGCCAGAAGCGTATCTGGAGATGGCGGAGAAGTTGTTGGCTTCCGGTGGCATTGATGAGAGCTTGTGGGTCGGCCATCTTGTTAGCCATCTATCTGAGAAGGCGAGGGAGGTATATGCGAGGATGGCAACCGAGGACGCAAACAAATACAGGAAATTGAAGGCCGAGATTTTGAACGCCTATGCGGTGTCCGCGTGTATTTATAGGCGTAATTTTTTCAGTTGGACTCGTCAGTCCAGTCAAACCTATGAGGAACATTCGCGGGTCTTGTTGGAACAGCTGCAGAGATGGTTCAAGGGGAGCAAGGTTGAGTTACCTCAAGCGGTTGCGGAACTCCTGGTGCGTTACCGTATCGATCAACAGCTTCCGCCTGACTTAGCGTTGTTTCTTGTCGACAAAGACACTGTTTCCTTGTCAGACTGCGTCAACCTTATTGATAAACATGTTTTGGCGTGCAAAATGTTGCAAGTCACGCAGTCGCGTCGTAAGACGGAGGATTCTGCGATCAAGACCGCCCCCCGTCTGCCCGGCGGCTGGATCGAGGGGAAGGGTTCTCCGATGCCCTCCACTGGTGGCGGTCGCGAGCTGCAGGCCAGGGCACGGCCCTGGTGCGATTTCTGCAAACGCGTGGGGCACGGTGGAGACCGCTGCTTCTCTAACCCAGCTAGTCCGGCCTACCGAGGCAACCCTGCTGTTAAATCGGAGGGAAGTCAGTGGAGGTCATCAACTGGGCCCTCGCACACGACGGTGGCATCGGTGACAGAGGTCACTGCCACCGAGGCTAATTCCATTCATCCTCTGTATCAGGATTATTCAGGGACAGCCTTAGTGGGTGGCCCTGATTCGGTGCTGAAGTTTGAGGCCCAATACCTTCGGGATACTGGGGCGACACTGTGTGTTCTCCGGGCGGGGGTAGTTCCGGCCTCTCAGATGCGTTATACCGGCGAGTATATCATCCTTCGGGGCATTAACCAGGTTCCTGGCCGGTATCCCCTTGCCCTCCTCGAGGTCCGGAGTGACATTTTTACGGGTCCAATGACCTGTGCGGTGGTACCCTACTACCCGGTACCCGGGGTCTCCTTGCTGATTGGCAATGATGCCATGGCCAGGGAGGAGTCATTGACTCTGACCTGTGGGGTGGTCACTAGATCCCAGAGTAAACAGGCGGAGAGAGTGGCGGAGTCAGACATATCTTCACTCTGGCCCGAGGAGCCTAGCGCCTCGACTCCAGTTCCCGACGGTGACGTTGCGTCAGTTGAAGTCCACCCGAGCCTCCCGTCAAGCCAACCTCAGGTGCCGTGCTCCTCAGGGACCGCTCCCGCCTGTAACACGGGGACCCCAGCTACGTGTTCGCCGGTCGGCGAATCTGGGGAGGAGGATCAGTCCTCCGAGGCGGTTAGCGACCTCAGTTCTGGGCCGGAAGTCACTCCCGCATTGTCTGCGGTAACCAGTTTAGTGGAGGATCAGCACTTCGATCCCACCCTTGCCATCCTCTGGGAAATGGGAGACGACTCCGAGCCGGGACGAACAGGATACTATGTGAATGGTGCAGGTGTGCTGATGCATAAGTATTCCCCAAAGAACATGTCCTCCACCCAGACGTGGAAGGTTCGACACCGAGTTGTCGTACCGGGGAGGCATCGTCAGTCAGTCATGCAATTGGCCCATGACAATATTTCCTCGGGTCATGTCGGAGCTGCCAAGACCTTAGCCAAGGTCAAGAATCAGTTCATATGGCCCGCCATGTCGCGAGACTTGCTCCTCGGTCCGTTTTCCCTCCTGTAAACGCTTTCCCCAACTTGAGTTTGGCCCCCTTGTCTCTCTATTGTGCTTTGTGTGAGGTGTAACTCTTGTGGGGTAGATATTAATGTGGTGTATTGTGTTTAATATTGTGTTGTGGATAAACCTTGTTCATTGTATAAGCCTGTTAACGATTACCGCCATCATATTGCCATGTGATTTGCACCTACTACAAATACTGGTTTCAAAACGCCGTCTATCCGACGGGTTTTTTACTTAGGTGGGGAGGACTGTGAGAAACAACCTTGTTCTCACCAAATTAGTGCCCCGCCCACCACGTCACGTGACCTCCTTTCAGCCTCACGCGATTGGGTGGCGATTCGGCACGCGATTGGTGGACGGTGAGAGAGCCGGCCGCCATCTTGTGCGACGGACGTGGCTCGAAGGCGTCGAGTGGAAAATAGAAAAACGGGGATTTTTTAAGCCTCACGACAGCCGAGTTGTGCTGATCGTTTATAGTTCTGTATTTTAAGAGTGAGTAACTCCGGAAGAGAACGAGTGATTCCCGGATATCGTAGATTGGAACTGTGAGTCATATTGCCTGTGTCGTGTTTGGAGCTTCTGGGGCCGACAGTTCCTGCAGGCTTTGTGCTGTGTATTCCACTCTGTTACCATCCATTGTTTTTGAGATCGAGCCAATAAATCATCGTGCCTACCCCTAGAGGCCGGTTAAAACACAGTTGTGTTTATTGAGTTCTCTTTGTCCACCCCGTGGACTACTTGAAGCCCGGACATTAACGTCAGTATTCCGGGCTGGAAGCATTTAACAGCCGGAGTCGCGACATATATATATATATATATATATATATATATATATATATATATATATATATATATATATATATATATAGTTGCGGATATGAGGATTGTATTTTTTTTATTGTGTGTTTTATTAATATTGCTTGATTCTGGACCCTCCTGCCTCCAGTGTTGTGTAAAGGTCAAAGGGCGTCCCATAATTAATCCATAAAGCATACACGTCAGCCAATCATAGACTTCCCCCTGGTTGATAGTTATATCTTTATTATGTGTATTAGGGTAAGGCCTTGTCTCCCATTAAGATGACACTCCATTGCACCAAGTGAAATAGAGTAGATTCCTTTCACACCCCCCTTTCATCATTGCCAAGCCTCGATTGCCAATTTATTACATCCCCTCCAAAACCACCATTGAACATGTGCTCGGGTCGGGGAAGAAGGGCGTGCCCGCCCGTCGTCATCAAGGGCGGAGCCAGAGGGTCGCGCGACCAACCAGGGCCGAGGTGAGCACACCGATGGGCGTGTCCTGAAGGCCGGCGGCTTGATTGCCGGAGGCGCTATAAAAGCGCGTGCGCAAGGTACTGCAAAAGATCATCCAAAGAGATCATCCAGCAGCGATTCTTGTCCAAAGGAGATCATCCAGGGAAGCACAATGCCTGCTATTCGTCGCCTTGCTCGCCAAAGTTGGACCAAGCAAGAGAGTTGGGCAAGAAGCAAGCACGTTGTTCAGTTGTGTGGTTGAGTCAGACGAGTCCTGTCAAAGCGCGCGACGTCCACCGCAGCAGCAGCAGACACAGCAGCAGCAGCGGCGGCCACAGCAGCAACAACAGCAGCTTGGGGCCTTGACGGCAGTTCCGGAGCAGGGCCGCGAAGGAACGGTGGCGGTCAAACGCGCCGATCGTGCTGCAGTACCATTGGACCTTCCTTTCCCTCCAGCCATCCACCTCCTGCCTTTCCATCCTTCTTGTGAACGTGAGTTTGTTTTGTTTGTTCTGTCCCTGGGTTAATTAAGTTTGTATAAGCTAGCGTTGCACTGTGTCTAATATCTTCTGTAAATTTTTTTCTTATCTTTCCTTCTTCCTTGGTTACTTTGATCATGTAAATAATAGGAATAAATTTAGTAGTATTGCCAACTTTTTTTGTCTTCTTCTTCTTCTTCTTCACATCCGTGTCGCTTTTGTCTTTTCCATATTGAATATCTGTGGCGCGATCTGGCCAACGTTCGGGAATCGGGTTAGTCGGGGTAACTGTTAGGGCCGCGGGGCCTCCGCTCGGCAAAACCAACATCTTATCCGTGGTCCGTAACAATATATTTCTTTAAAGTGGAAGAACAGCATACCCTTCATTGAGAAGTGACATATATATCTATATATATATATATGTGTGTATATATATATATATATGTACTTCTTTGACTCTCTCTGAGGCATGTCAGAAATGTGTACAGTGCATTCAAAAAGTATTCAGACCCCTTCACTTTTTTCACATTTTGTTATGTTGCAGCCTTATGCTGAACCTGGGGTGTACCCCGGTTTAGAATAGGTACACCGTATCCCTGTGTGTCGGCAGAGGCGACTAAAAGGGTTGGCGTCAGGAAGGGCATCCGGACATAAAAACATTGCCTCAAAAAGAGAACCATGACAATTACAACTAGATATGGGCAGGGTACAGCCCGAAGTACCCTGTGGGGGACCCCACTCCCTCTCGTCAAAACTCAAGGTGGGGAACCCGATCGAAGCAAGGGTGGAAATCACTCCATTTATGACGACGAAACGTCTGATGCCCGACGTGGAGGTCGGTTTCTGAGCTTTGGGACATGGAATGTAGGGACAATGACAGGGAGATCAGGAGAAGTGGTGGAAGTATTGGTCAGAAGAAGAGTGGACAGCGTTGTGTGCAGGAGACGAGATGGAAGGGAAGTGGTGTGAGAATGGTGAAGGGTAGGCAGGGACAGAAATACAAGTTTGTGTGGCAAGGGTGCCCAGAAGGCGTGAATAGTGTTGGTGTCCTGTTTTCTGAGGAGTTTGTAGACAGTGTGGTGAGTGTGACTAGAGTGAGTGAAAGGTTGATGATGGTGAAAATGATGATTGGAAAGCTCTTGGTGAATGTCATCTCGGGATATGCTCCGCAGGTTGGTCAGAGTGATGGAGAGGACAAGTTCTGGTGTGCAATCGCGAAGCTGATGCAAAACGTGAAAGATAAGCAAGTTGTTGTGGTCGGAGGAGACCTAAATGGACATGTGGGAAGGAGTATGGACGGTTTTGAGGGAGTTCATGGGGGTTACGGATATGGTGTGAGAAATGGAGAAGGTGAAAGGATTTTGGAGTTTGCTGATGGAGCTGATTTGTTGATTTGTAATACTCAGTTCCAGAAAGTGGATAATAAGCTTGTTAAATACACGTCAGGTGGGTCGACGACAACCGTTGACTACCTGCTGGTGCGTAGGCGAGATAGGGGGCACCTCCGGGACACAAAGGTGATCCCGGGGGAGGAGGCTGTTTCACAGCACCACTTGGTTGTCTGCGATAAAAGGGTGAAAGGTGCGAGGAGAGCTCGTCGGGTGAAGTACCAACCGAGAATGAAGGTGTGGAGGTTGAAAGAGGTGACAGTGAGGGAGGCACTAAAAGAGAGGCTGAGTATGGTAGAGGATGATGTGGTTGAGCTTGAAAGTGGTTGGATGTCAATGAAAGATAGTCTGTTGGGAGCCGTTGGTGAGGTATGTGGATGGACAAAAGGATCACCGAGGCACTCGGAAACATGGTGGTGGGATGATGAAGTTGGAAAGAAGATTGAAGAGAAGAGGAAGAAGTTCAAGGAGTGGCAGAAGGCGAAGGGTATGGGACAGAAAAGGCAGAGCATGAAAGGTAGAAGGCTGCAAAGAAAGAGGTAGCAAAGGCGCAGGAGGCATGTAGGAAAATGTTCGGAGAACGCTGGGATTTGGAAGAGGGTCAGAGAGCATTATTCAGGATTGCAAAGCAGATAGCGAAAGAGAGGTGTGATGTGATGGGTGTGAGTCGCTTGAAGGATGAAGTGGGACAAATCGTTGTGGACCCAGATGGAATTAAAGGAAGATGGAAGAGATATATGGAAATACTGTTGAATGCAGAGAATGAATGGGATGGCAACATAGAGAGTAACCCAGTTTTAGGACCAGCAGAGAAGATCACTGAGAAGGAAGTTGAGGAAACGAATAAAAGCAATTACGAGTAGAAAAGCGGGAGGGCCGCCGGGAGTTGTGGGAGATATGTTGAAGGCAGCGGTAAATTGGGGTGTGAAGAGAATGACAGAGATCTGCAATCTGGTGGTGAAAGAAGGCCGCATTGAGGTGGACTGGGAACCGAATACCCTCGTCCCTCGATACAAGGGGAAAGGTGACCCTCTGGACTGTGGCTCGTATCGAGCAATAAAGTTATTGGAGCATGGAATGAAGGTATTGGAAAGGGTGTTGGAGAGGAGGATAAGGAAGAAAGTGAAGATTGACGAAATGCAGTTTGGATTTATGCCGGGAAGAGGAACGACAGACGCGCTTTTTATTGTGAGGCAGTTGCAGGAGAAGTACATGGAGAAGAGGAAGAAGTTGTTTCTTGGGTTTGTTGATCTGGAGAAAGCATTCGATCGGGTTCCACGTGAAGTAGTGACATGGGCATTGAGGAAGTTAGGAGTGGAGGAATGGTTGATCAGAGTAGTGATGGCAATGTACAAAAGAGCGCGCACAGGTGTAAGGACGAAGGACGGGAACAGTGGTGAGTTTGAGGTGAAGGTGAGAGTGCATCAGGGGTCGGTACCAAGTCCACTACTATTTCTAGCTGTGATGGAGGTGCTGGCTCTGAACGTAAAGGAGGGTTTGCCATGGGAGTTGTTGCACGCAGATGATCTGGTGTTGATTGCAAAAAGTATGGATGGACTGAAGGAGAAGATGAACAAGTGGAAGGAATGTATGGAGACAAAATGTCTGAAGGTGAATATCGGAAAAACGAAGGTGATGGAAAGTGGTAAAGCATGTGGTGAGGTGGAAAGAACTGGGAAGGGTCTGTGTGCCGTGTGCAGGAAGGGTGTCGGAGTGAATTCCATTCAATGTACAATGTGCGCTGAGTGGGTTCATCAAAAATGTAGTGGTTTGAGAGGGTCATCAACCAGTGTGGCAGCTACATTCAAGTGTAAGGTGTGCACAGAGGGAGCTGCAGATGGAGGAAATGTTGAGTTGCATCTTCGAGATGGCGTGAAGCTGGAAGGTGTGAAAACATTTTGTTACCGAGGAGACATGCTGAATGGAGAAGGTGGATCAGACTCGGCAACGGTTGCTCGAGTGAGATGTGCATGGAAGAAGTTTCGGGAACTGAGTGGCGTGCTGACGAGGAGGGGAGTGTCGTTGAAGCTGAAGGGAAAGGTGTATGCTGCATGTGTGAGAAGTGTTTTGATTTATGGGAGCGAGACATGGGTAATGAACGTAGAGCAGCAACAAAGGCTGGAAAGGGTGGAAATGCGAATGGTTCGGTGGTTGTGTGGAGTATCGTTGAGAGAGCTGAGCTCCTCACCACATACACCTGAGCATACATACATACACCTCACACCTGAGCTCCTCACCACATACAAGGCTTTCATCCGCAGCTCAATGGAATACTGCTCTCCCCTCTGGGCTGGTGCTCCTGCCTCACACCTAGCTCGCCTTCACGCTGTTGAAACCAAAGCATTCAGAATCATTGGAATCTCCCGCGATGAAGCCAACTCCAAGGGCCTCTCACTCACTCACCGCAGGCAGGTTGGTGGTCTTTCCGTCTTCTACCGACTCCTCTCTGGCCTTGCCCCCCCAGCTCTCTCTGGGCTCTGTCCCGCAAATATTCCAACAGGTCGCACAAGATCTGCCTGCAACCCTCTTTTGGTTAAACTGCCAAAATCAAGACTCTCTGCTCACCTTCACTCCTTCATTCCTCTTTTCTCCCGCCTCTGGAACAAACTCCCTCACTCTCTTCAATCCCACTCCACCCTCCATGTCTTTAAAACAGCTGTTCACCACCATCTCTTATCTTCCCCCATCCAAAACCTTGATCTTTTCTACCCCCGCTAATTTCACCCCAATTCCACTTTTTGAAATACCAACTTTTGTCCTGGAAGTCCTTGGTGTCCTTGTGCTTTATACTTCTCCCTCCACCCCCCCCCCCCTTCCCACGCCTCCTCCCCCCAAGCCCTCTCCCTTCCACACATCTCCCTGCTCTCGGATGTTGTGTGTGTGTGTGTTTCCCCTTTTCTCCCCATCTTGTCTTCCGCTCCCTCTTTTTGTGTATTTTGTTTGTCTGGTCGATTTGTTTGTGAAGTTAATGTTAGCTCTTTCACGAGCCTCGATTCAGTATACAAAAAAAAAAAGAGAAAAAAAAGAAAAAAAAAAGAGAGGAAGACAAATGATCAATTGTGAAAGATGATGGGAATAGAGCCTGTGATGGATGCTGTGAAGTGAAACAGTTTGAGCTGGTTTGGTCATGTGTTGAGGAAGGATGAAAGTGACTGAGAAGAGTGATGGAAATGAATGTAGAAGGAAGTAGAGGACGGGGAAGACCGAGAAAGACTTGGCTAAAGATGGTCAAAGAAGAAATGAGGGCAAGGGGGTAACAAGGGGAGATGCAGAAAATAGGGCAAAATGGAGATCATCATGGGGACCACAAGGCTAACCCCCACTCTTGCAGGGAAAATGGCCTTAAAATGCCTGTTGTTGTTTGTTGCAGCCTTTTGCTGAAATCGTTTAAATTCATTTTCCCTCATCAATCTGCATTCAATACCCCATAATGACAAAGAGAAAACAGGATTTTAGAAAGTTTTGCAAATTTATTATGAAGAAAAAACTGAAATATCACGTTGACATAAGTATTCATACCCTTAGCTATGACACTTGAAATTTAGCTCAGGTGCCTCCCATTTCTCTTGATCATCTTTGAGATGTTTCTGCACCTTGATTGGAGTCTACCTGTGGTACATTCAATTGATTGGACATGATTTGGAAAGGCACACACCTGTCTATATAAGGTCTCACAGCTGACAATGCATATCAGAGCAAAAACCAAGCTATGAGGTTGAAGGAACTGCCTGCAGAGCTCAGAGACAGGATTGTGTCGAGGCACAGATCTGGCGAAGCCTATAAAAAAATTCTGCTGCATTGAAGGTTCCCAAGAGCACAGTGGCCTCTATAATTCTTAAATGGAAGAAGTTTGGAACAACCAGGACTCTTCCTGGAGCTGGCCGCCCGCCCAAACTGAGCAATCGGGGGAGAAGGGCCTTGGTAAGAGAGGTGGCCAGACGGAAGCCAAACAGTTCAATCTTGGTTTCATCAGACCACAGAATCTTTTCTCACAGTCTGAGAGTCCTTTCGGTGCTTTTTTGCAAATTCCAAGCAGGCTTTCATGTGTCTTTCACTGAGAAGAGGCTTCTGTCTGGCCACTCTGCCATAAAGCTCAGATCGGTGGAGTGTTGCAGTGAAGGTTGTCCTTCTGGAAGTTTGTCCATCTCCACACAGGATCTCTGGAGCTCAGCCAGAGTGACCATCGGGTTCTTGGTCACCTCTCTTTCCAAGGCCCTTCTCCCCCGATTGCTCAGTTTGGCCGGGCGGCCAGCTCTAGGAAGTCCTGGTTGTTCCAAACTTCTTCCATTTAAGAATTATGGAGGCCACTGTGCTCTTGGGAACCTTCAATGCAGCAGAATTTTTTTTTTGTGGGCTTCCCCAGATCTGTGCCTCAAAACAAACCTGTCTCTGAGCTCTGCAGGCAGTTCCTTCGACCTCATGGCTTGTTTTTTGCTCCGATATGCATTGTCAGCTGTGAGACCTTATATAGACAGGTGTGTGTGCCTTTCCAAATCATGTCCAATCAATTGAATTTACCACAGGTAGACTCCAATCAAGGTGCAGAAACATCTCAAAGATGATCAAGATAAATGGGAGGCACCTGAGCTAAATTTCAAGTGTCATAGCAAAGGGTCTGAATATTTATGTCAATGTGATATTTCAATTTTTTCTTTTTAATAAATTTGCAAAACTTTCTAAAATCCTGTTTTCTCTTTGTCATTATGGGGTATTGGGTGTAGATTGATGAGGGAAAAAATGAATTTAAACGATTTCAAGATAAGGCTGCAACATAACAAAATGTGAAAAAAGTGAAGGGGGTCTGAATACTTTCTGAGTGCACTGTATATTGCTTCACTATGTTTCAACAAGCAATATGGAGCAATATCATTAGTCGTTGATGAATTGCTCAATCTGAGCACCACACCTCTGGATGACAGCTGTCGCATGGACACCGATGTAGTCGATGACTCACTCGGCTGAAAACTGGTGCTGGTATGCACCCGGTTTCCCATTTGATGTTATTTTTCAACCCTGCAGTGTGCGTGGGCCGTTTTCGTAGACTTTAACTTTGAGGAACCCCCATAGGTAGTAGTCGAGAGGAGATCTGGGGAGTGGGGTAGGTCATGGGTTGCCCATCCGTTGAGAAATGAGTCGATTACCTAGGAAATGTCTCAAATACTGAAAAGCATCATTAGACATATGCGGTGGTGCACCGTCTTGCTGGAAGATGACTGAATTAATAGTGATGCTTTGCTTCCTTCCTTTCCTTCCTTCCTTCCATGTGCGTCTTTTCATCAGGATGAAGATTACCGCACTGCCGCTGCGTGCAACAATCTGTGCCAGAGGACCCTACGAAACCTTCTTCTCTGTGCCAGAAGGAATCTTATCTGCAGCATGTGAATGTATTTATCTGTGTTGACGGTCATCGTTTGTCCAGCTTCATTTTCAAAGAGGAAAGGTCCTATTATACCGCTACATCTGATATCACACCAAATCGTTACTTTTGCTACAGAAACTGGTTGTTCTGTATCTTCGCGCGGTTGGTGTTCTGCCCAAATTTGCATGTTCTATTTGTTCACAAGGCCACTGAGATGGAAGTGGGTCTTATCACTAAAGACGATGTTGTTGAGAAAATCCTGGTCTTCTTCAATGAGCTGGGCAAAGGCGGTGCAACCTTTTAACCTCTCCCTCTTATGTATTTCAGTCTGGCGCTACAGTAACTGTATCTTGAATCGATAGTCTCAGATCGTCGTGTATGAATCTATCAACGGCCGTGCAAGGAGTTCTCACCAGCTGCTGTGCACGTTAGTGTGTTGAATTTTCGAAGAAGCCTGAAAGCTTCTCTTACAGCATCTATCATCTATATGCAGGTGTTCTCACTGAAGATTTTCGACAACTGGTCCTTTAATTTTGTCTTTTGCACTTTGTGTCGCTAAACAATATCTTTGATGTTTTTGTATTGTGGAATTCCTACATATGAACAGACCCTACTTAACTGCCTTGGTGTAGAAACAAACATGTGACTGTTCTAAAAAAATAAAATATAATAAAATAAATAAAAAACCTCCATAAAATAAGTGTCCGCTGGGGCACAGATGTTAAACCCTTCTTTCATGTCAAAATAAGGCATTGCCACCCCTTGTACCCTGCCTGATATCTGATGCTACTCAGATGCAAGCAACAATGAATTCCACCCTATCTATATAAACTTTTACCCCATTCTGTCTCACTCTTTTATTCTAACAATGGGTTAATGCCCAAAAGTCAGCTTCTCCTTCTCCAAAAAGCATACATTTTGTTAATTTCATCCATTGTTCTACCTGTCTGCTGATGCAGATCAACAGTAGCTTTCACGATTAAGATTCGTTATTCATTCTAAGATATCCTTTACTAGTATTGACTAGTATTGCTGTCCCTTCTCTGCCTTTCCACCAAGTTATTTCCAAATATTTACGTTTTCTCTTACATCCTCCACCCAACCTGCCATTGTTTTTCCTGAATTCAATTCAAATCAACACCACTAAACCAACCCATTTCCCCCAATGAATATGTAGAGGGCCCCTGGCCCCTTTCTTCTTGTGTACAGCATGTTATGTACTTGACTCACCCACAGTGCCGTCCCATCACTTCCAACACAAATGTACGCTGGTGACTGCAAGGATACACAAACATAGAAAAATTCAATCAGCTAATTAATTGTTGCCACTATATGATAACTATATCAAAACAATGGTCAAATGCAATGCTAATACAAAGAGGAATAAAATGTCAATGCAACACCAAAACAACCGATATGTCCAAGACAACATTGGTGTGCATATGAATACATTACAAAAAAGAAAATAAACACATTACAAGCAGAGCTGTTACGTTATGCAAATGATGTGTGTACAGCATATGGTTAATGTTCTGAGAACGTGATAGGAAGTAATGGGAGTAATATAGCCTAGTTATGCTGTTAGTACATGTTTATTGTATGCGTACGATATCTCTATGAAAATGCTAGCACATGTGTCGCAAGTCTGTTCAGGAGATGGTAATCTCATGTACCCCCTCCATCTCCGCATGTGTCCATGTGTCCAAGTCCCCACTTCCCCTCCCCCCCCCCCCCCCATCCCCTTTTCAACCCCTTCAAATCAATCCTTTGTTATCTGTCTAGATGTGTTTTCTTGTCATAATGAACTGTCGGCCAGCTCTGCAAGTCAAGTGGGTCCCCTTTGAGGACAAGATGATGCACCTTGAGGCCGCCCACCAAGGTAAAGACTTTGGCCCGAGAGCTGTGTTGCATATGAGTATCCGCTGGGGTACAGATAAATTGTTAACCCCTTCTTTCAACGTCAAAATAAGGCATTGCCACCCCTTGTACCCTGCCTGATATCTGATGCTACTCAGATGCAAGCAACAATGATTTCCACCCTATCTATATGAACTTTTACCCCCATTCTGTCTCACTCTTTTATTCTGACAATGTGTTAATGCCCAAAAAGTCAGCTTCTCCTTCTCCAATAAGCATACATTGTTTATTTCATCCATTGTTCTACCTGTCTGCTGATGCAGATCAACAGTAGCTTTCACGATTAAGATTAGTTATTCATTATAAAATATCCTATACTAGTATTGACTAGTATTGCTGTCTCTTCTCTGCCTTTCCACCAAGTTATTTCCAAATATTTACGTTTTCTCTTACATCCTCCACCCAACCTGCCATCCTCCACCCAATTCACCCAACCACTATGAGAGATAAATGCATCCTTAGCTTTGTTCCAATGTTTCATATTTTTAACCTTTTTTATTCAAAAGAAGACAATATCATAATAATGATGAAGGCCAATGTGACAGAAAAGCATCTATGGAGAGATTCCCTTCCCAAGGGGTGGGCTGCCATTGCTTTTATAAAAAAACTGGAACAGCACTTGTAGAGCACATAGTCTCGCCTCTCGCGAGATGCTGAACAAAAATCGCATCGTTAACTGAACATGCTACTATTATGACACTACTATTACAGCCCATATACCCGTATCATCCATGCACCCTATTATGTCAGTTTCTTGGCATGGGTTATGTACGTCATAAATTTAATTCTTCCCTCACATCAGGTCATAGATTAGATATATGAAATTTCAGATTTTTCGGATAAAGATTTCAATTCAACCAATAACCACTTCACTGATGATGTCATTGTTATCAACCCATATACCCACCATGGGCGTTGAGATATGCCAAGTTTCTATTTTTTTTGTTGAACTGTTTCAGAGAAAATGATGCCCAAATTTTTTATATATGTATTTCAAAGTGTATATATACGTATATCAGTATTGGAAATGAATACAGAAATAGTGGTAAAACATGCAGTAACATGCAATAATATAATCACATCTCATGTGCAAAAAGTAAATGTTCCATAATAGTCGTGTGTTGATATAATACATTAGTCGTGAATGGTTGTCATGCAAGCATTCTGAAAGCACAACACATTCACAAGGACTATACAAGTAAAGGCAGTGATACAATGGCGTGTGCATGTGTGGTGAATACTATGGCTCCTGGGAAGGGAATGTTACATGACAAGCATATTGAAATCAAAGTGTCGTCAAAGCAGATTACAGCCCAACTTCGTTTCAGCAGGGGCTGTATGCAAGACATGCATATGAGGAGGATGCATATGACTAGTACTGTTGACAATAAAAGCGGTCGAGGAAGAAAGCCAAAACTCTCCAAAAGTGATGTTAAGTACCTCAGTGTATGTTCTCTACGTCATAGAAGATGATCCAGTAGATATCTTGCGAATGACCTATCTGTAAGTGCGGGTATTAAGGTTTCTTAAAGAACAGCAAGATGAACAGCAACGCAAAATGGTCTCAATGGATGTGTAGCTACCCAAAAGGCTTTGCTGAGGAGACATATATAGCCATTGTGGTGAAAAACTATTTGGAATGTAAAGACGCTATTTTTAGTTTGATCCTTCATTCAGGGGTGGTGGATAGATTGAACCTCAAAAAGCATGACACTTATTTGAATGTGTAAAGTTGAAAATTTACAAATGGTGAAAAAGAAGTGTGACTATACATACAGTCCATAGCAATGGAATCACCCTTTGTAGGAGAATCCCAAGATTCTCAGAATCCCATGAGAAAACACAAATTTAACTTCTTTTTTTTTTGTTCCACCACAATTTCCTGCTGGGGGCATAAAACTAGATTTGAATTCTATAAAATAAATCATTAAAGTTGCACTGTGATTTCAGTGCAACGTTCTAAACACAAATTTACAACTGAAAAGCAACACTAAACAGAAAACTGATGAGCAATTATTTTTACATTAAATAAGCAATTCAACTGTAAAAACTAAATTCACGTCTCATAACACCGTTACCTCTGTGCTGTAGTCATTATGGCATCGATAACTTCCATTATACGATGCAAAGCTGAGTCAGTGCCAATGGTCATGTCAGTGCCACAGAAATCATTGTCGATGGATCCGACCATACCCACAATATTGAGATGCATGTACTGCTTGGCCACTTCATCTGCTACTTCACCTACAAACAGCAGCAGTTTCCAAAATGCATCAGAAAATGATTCCCACTCACACTACTCTCACAAATAAAATGTATAAAGTGCACTTTATATATAGTAACCAAAAGCATCACTTTTCACAAGCAAGGGAACTTTACTTTATCTTAAATATTTTGAAATGTTTAACAATATTATTATTATTGTTACGTTTGTGGGGGTAGATGGAGGAATCCCATAGTAAAGATAGGACTGTATAGTTATATCATGGACCGTGGACGCGTAGGAGAAATCTCGATGTATTTAAGTAGGGAAACTGGAGCTTAAGATTGATTATGTGTTTTCACACGAGGGGTGAAGCTGTGATAACTAGTTGGGGATTGAGGTTAGTTTTCCCCAGTATGATTTCCCTTTGTCACCTTTCCCTACGTTTTTGCCTCTACCGCAAGGCCAGCCATGCAAAGCCTCCATTAAACAACCACAACTGCCGACAAAATCCGAACATTGCCGATCGGCAAGTAAGCCCCACCTTAATTAACACGCACGCCAAGCAAAGCTGGCAGGTCACAACCCGAAGTTCATGATTGGGCGAGACGTCCGTAGAGCGATTCAATAGAGCTCGGCCATTGGCCGGTATGACGTCAGGAGAGAAGGTTCGAGCGGAGTGAGAGGAAGAAGAGCGTGTCTCACTCACTCTCTTGGTGTGGGTTTTTGGAGAGAAAGGAACGTTGGTGGAGGAGCTGCATCTTATCGTTTGTGTGTGCGCCTGAGAATATCGCTTTTGCCGAGTCGGCCTGGTTTTGAGGGGTTTTTTGAGCACTGCTGAGGTCGTGGTGGACTGGGTCCACGTTATGCTTTCCCAGACGGCAGAGTGACCCGAAAAAAGGACCGCCCTCACAAAGTACCTCACGTTCGTGGTGCCGAGGCACGTGACTGCGGCCATCTTGCGTGCTTCCTGCCTGTGGGGCTTCGAGCTTCAAAGACCACCAAGCTCCTAAAAGTCCACATTGAGGCCAAAGCTGTGCCGGCCGTCTAAAAGAAACAATATATTTTCATTATCTATTCCCTGTGTGTTGTAATTGTGACTGATGGAGACATCTCACCGTAGGAAATATTTTATTTACCTCATCTTTAATTTTTCTTCTTTGATTTACTTCATTAAATTCACTGTGTGGCATTTTTCATTCGCCATGTTGATTTATTCGCTGTGGGTTCAGGAATAAACCCGTGTACTTCCGTTCAGGTAAGCGCTTTGTTTTCTTCAACTCGCATGGGACGGACCAACCGCCAATTTTCGGCTACTCGCCTCGGAATTAAGGACCGTTTCGGCTATTCCTCCGAGGTTGGTGTTCATCGGCGACGGACAGGACATTATTATTTTATTATCGTTATTATCATAGTTTTATTTTATTATTTATATTTTATTTTATTATTATATTTATTTTTATTCATATTATAATTATATTATTCTATTTTAAACTTTTTCCAACAAATAAATCGAATGTTGGATCCTTTTGCTCAATAAATAAATGAAAAAGAAGATTTTTTTTGTGTGCTATTTGTTTAATCAGGTTCTCTTTATCTATAATTATTAGGACTTAGATGAAGATCTGATCACATGTTAGGTCAAATTTATGCAGAAAAACAGGATTCTAAAGGGTTCACAAAGTTTTTCTCCCCACTGTACAATAGCAGCACAAATATAATAAACAACAATCTAATAATCAACAGCAGCTAATCAACAATCTAAGTGTGCATGGGTCTCGCAACCAATCATGGCCCTGGGTGACAAAGACCCCCCCCCCCCCTCGCACCCCCCACCATTCTTTTCCAGCCATGAAGGAGCACAAAATGACCTGTTCTGGCCCACTTTTCTTTTTCGATCCAATGCCAACCACAGTTACCTGGTACCAGACATGGGGGAACATGAAAACAAAGTGCATTATCCTATCTATCCACTATTTTGGACAGGGGTGTCACCTCAGCAATACAACAACTGGCAATACAACAACTGACAACTCATCCACAAACATGATACAAGCCAAGAATTCCAACAAACTACACAAACCTATACCAAGTGTGAAGGCCTTAAATTCTGACGACTTACCCTCTACCTCATAAATGTAATAATACAGTACTTATTACCAGCCAAATACTTTACTTTGTCTTAAAGGTCAAGTAAATCACTTATTCAACAAGCTAATATAAACATTCTTTCAATTTTAACATGAATATCTTCAGACCTTGCTGCACCAACTCTGATAACAGCCCACTCCACTCTTCACGAAAAATGTTGGCACCGGTCAGGCTGCCATCACCACCAATGACGCACAGATTGGTGATTCCAAATTGGAGCAGGTTTCTGGCTGCTCTGAGTCTTCCTTCGTGCGTACGAAAGGCTTTGCAGCGTGCACTGCCAATCACCGTTCCTCCCTGCAGACTCACCAAAGAAATGGCATTGAAATATCCCATCATTTTGACTTGCAATCGCACATGCATTAATACTCATAACCATTTGTATTGGATATTGGACCGTGGTGATATTGAGACAAAATGCTCGAATAAAATTCTGTATTAAAAAGAATAACCTGGGTCAAGAACGGATCCCAGCAAATCCCACAGAAAGGTGGGAATAATTGGGGCTGTTAAAAAAACGGTAGTAGTAGAAGTAGTAAATAAAATAATTAAAACTAGCAACGGTATCTGCCCTATGGGCGGGGCTTCAATTGGGAGGCGCACATGATTGGGTGACCTTGATTGGGTGATCTTGAGCTTGACCTTGGGCCTAGAGAGTTAAAAATTGGGCACAGTCTATTCCAGGGCAAGACTACAGGTCTGTTTTTGTGTAACTAGCAATGGTACCAATTGGGAGGCCCAAATGAAAAGGCAAAATATCAGAAATTGAAGGCTTTTTTTATTTTAAACGATTTATATAAACGTCCGTTAAATCATATCACACGCAAATCACCAAAATCTAAACAGTATTTGCAGAATTTCAATAAAAGCCACATCACTGTTCATTTCGGTAAATATTATTCCATCGTGTTTGGAAAAACTGGAAAATTGGAAAAACAATATAGTCTATTTTACTCCAAGAGATCCCAGGATTACCCACCCAAAATTTTATTGTGATTGATTCAGCCGTTTTTGCGGTACCTGGGAACGGATGGACAGACGGACATTTAGTGAATTATAGTAAGATGATGAGACAATTCACCAGCTGCAGGATGTTGGACACACTTTCCCAATTTGCTTCTTTGATGTCATCTCCTCCATCAACCATTCCTTGATAACCCTGCAAAATATTGGTCACAAGTGGCCCAAGAAAAGCAGCAAGTCACATGAAACCCATGAATGGAAAAGTGAGGATTAGAAATTACATGAGAAAAATACCCCCCAAAAACCTATGAAGCCTCCCTGTCAAATGGCCTCCCATGCAAAGAAAACATTTTATGTTTAGGCAGCATTCCTATCCCAGCCTCTCAGTTTTTGTAATCAGGTTTCAGCACATCATTGCACTTTACTTTGCAACGCAAGAAAAATAATGCCTCCGGCCATCTTCGGGGGGCTCAGGGATAAAAAAAAACCATAACATTTCCTGGCACACTATTATCAGCAATCTATATAATAATAGCGTAAGGACTCGACTTTGTTATCCCTTTTACGCCACACCCAGTGACCCGATGCCCACGGCACTAATGGATTTACGATCTACGAACCGTGCTCTTTGTTTATCACGTACAGCCATACTCGAAAAATCTGAATTAGCCGACGTTGGGGCCCAAAAGCATCCGATTAACTGCCGATACGACGCCATCTTACGACGCCATCGTATTGGCGTCTGCTGGGCGAAGGCAAAGCAAGCCGTCCGCTGATTGGACAGGCGAAGGCGAAAGCAAGCCGTCCACTGAGTGGACAATCCAGAGCATGCATTTGTGCCGGTGTCGGCGATCGTTGTTCATATACGCACTCTTCATTCTCATCTTTCTTCCTAACTCTTACTCGGACAAGCAAATCCCCTATGCCATCCATAATGGTACACTCTATCCATACACCACATCCTCCCTTCCGTGGATGTTCCACGGGTTTCGGCTAGTCTATATAATAATAGCGTAAGGACTCGACTTTGTTATCCCTTTTACGCTGCACCCAGTGACCCGATGCCCACGGCACTAATGGATTTACGATCTACGAACCGCGCTCTTTGTTTATCACGTACAGCCATACTCGAAAAATCTGAATTAGCCGACGTTGGGGCCCAAAAGCATCCGATTAACTGCCGATACGACGCCATCTTATTGGCGTCTGCTGGGCGAAGGCGAAGCAAGCCGTCCGCTGATTGGACAGTCGAAGGCGACAGCAAGCCGTCCACTGAGTGGACAATCCCAGAGTGGTGCTATGCCGATTCCTATTACGAATCCATTCATTTTTCAAAAGTATATCGTAGCGTTGTCATGTAAGTAGATTGCAATAAATACGTTGTTCATATATGCACTCTTCATTCCCATCTTTCTTCCTAACTCTTACTCGGACAAGCAAATCCCCTATGCCATCCATAATGGTACACTCTATCCATACACCACAGGTGAAGCAAGCCGTCCGCTGATTGGACAGTCGAAGGCGACAGCAAGCCGTCCACTGAGTGGACAATCCCAGAGTGGTGCTATGCCGATTCCTATTACGAATCCATACATTTTTCAAAAGTATATCGTAGCGTTGTCATTTAAGTAGATTGCAATAAATACGTTGTTCATATATGCACTCTTCATTCTCATCTTTCTTCCTAACTCTTACTCGGACAAGCAAATCCCCTATGCCATCCATAATGGTACACTCTATCCATACACCACAGGTGAAGCAAGCCGTCCGCTGATTGGACAGTCGAAGGCGACAGAAAGCCGTCCACTGAGTGGACAATCCCAGAGTGGTGCTATGCCGATTCCTATTACGAATCCATACATTTTTCAAAAGTATATCGTAGCGTTGTCATTTAAGTAGATTGCAATAAATACGTTGTTCATATATGCACTCTTCATTCTCATCTTTCTTCCTAATTCTTACTCGGACAAGCAAATCCCCTATGCCATCCATAATGGTACACTCGATCCATACACCACATCCTCCCTTCCGTGGATGTTCCACGGGTTTCGGCTAGTCAGCAAATAATAGTGGAAAATACAAACCTCATGAATAAAGTACACCTTTGCTCCAACGTAGATGCCCATCCTTATTACAGCACGCACAGCTGCATTCATTCCTGCACATCAACACACGTTACTGCAAAGTGAGAACATATAAGGGGAAGGGGAGGGGAGGATATCTTCCAGGCAAAAATCAGAAGCGATTTACCTGCAACTCGTGCCAAGAATGAAAAGGTATAAACATGCGTACAGTATAAAGTTTTAAACAACTTTGACTGAAAATTTTACTTGAAGTATATATATTGAATGAACACAATGATAAGATTATACGCATTCTTATAATCTTATCGCTTTTTCCTTCTTCATTTATAAACGTTTTAAAATGCTTCACTTTTCTTATTTCTCCGTCCGGAGTACTCCACGTGCTCTTCTTCTTCACCAAAAAACGATTTATCTTCTTCAGCAATATATATTCATTGTCTTTTTATTCTTCACAAAGATTCTTTTTCAAAACTGTGTCAACCAAGTGCTTGGTTCACAAACCCTTCACCCGCACCAACATTCTCCGTACCTTCAACAACAATCCCATGATCCTAATCTCAGTTTGTCCAATTTGTGAATCAACATTCCTCCACTTCAAGTTTCCTCTTTCCACTCCCCCTCCCATCATCACCTCCTCAAAGCTTCAGACCCTCCCTTTCTGCAACCCTTCTCACTTCACACTCACATGCTTCCCCCTCACCCAAATACTCAAACCGTCCCCCTCACACTGCCCCCACAAAGACTCCCCCACTCTGTCTGGCACTTTCACAATGCCTCCTCCCCCGTCCCGACCTCTGTGGACTACAAACACCTGAGGTTTCCACTCCAACCTGGCAGATCTCTCAATACAGACCGCTGCCGATAAACCCGACATCTCTGTTCAACAGAATCCTTACTCCCACAGCACAGAATCCTTCCTTCCCCCTGTGTAGCACTCCACACCGCAACACTTGAGACATACACACACCCAACCCCCATTTCGCTCCTCCCATTCTTTACATAATTTTTGAATGGCCCCCAACTCTCTTCCTCACACGTGGTGATTTCAATCAATTGTCACCATACAAATTGTCTGTGTGTTGGTACCTCTCTCACCTGCCATGGCACTTCAGCAAAGGACTTCTGTAATCCAAGGGACTGACTCCATCAATGAACTTTCCTACCCAGATTACTCTCAATGACAAATCCTTCATTCTGGACTGGATGATGACAAACCACCCTACAAATGTCTCCTGCTCTTCCTTTGTTCCAATTGGTTCATCTGATCATATGCTTGTGAGAATCAACATCTCTCTAACAATTATCAGAGAACTGCCTCAGCACCAGTGAGTCTGGTTGTTCACACGGGCAGATTGGCAAGGATCTCTCTTCAGGACCGGTTTCTCATATCTACTGCCCTTCGTATCAACTCAGGCTGCAAATTCTTCCACAGAAACCTGCGCTCTCTTATGCACAGATGCATCCCATCTCGTCTTCAGATATCCTACCCTTCTTCATGGCCATGGTACACTGAATCCTGTGGTGAGGCAGTTGCTCGGAAACAACTTGCCTTCTCTCCCTGGAAAGCAAACCCAATCAAAGGAAATGTCATTCCACAAAGCCCACACCAAGTGTGTCCACTCTCAGGAGAGGCAGAAAACAACATCTGTAGAACCTCAATAATGAACTTTCGACCTTATCTCCCTCCTCTAAAACCTGGTGGCCCCTTGTTAAATCTGTCTCTGGAATATGCTCGCCTTCTATCGCTTCCCTCACTTCAAATGGCACCACAGCTCACTCTACTCGTGAGAAGGGTGAATGCCTCAATTATGTGTTTACTTCTAAATCTTGTGTGCAGAACCCCTCGTTCTCTGCACCCACCCTACACAGTTGCAACCAACTGTGTAGGGACTCTGTCTTTTGCACCTGAGATGGTGGAGAGGATCCTGGCAAACCTCATCTCTGGTGATGAGTTATTCTAACAAGCTTGAAATGGTATGTGTTGATCTGGATTGTGATGGATGAATACCAAATTTAGTTGTGTGGCTTGGTTTGGCCTCTGGTGTTTGGTTGGTGATGGGCATACCAGGCCTCGACTTTGGTGGTGAAGTCCCCTCTGATTCGGTAGTTGTGGTGAGTATTGGTTGCTACAGTAGGGGATGTGTCTGGTCATATGTAATCGTTTATGATGTTCTGGTGTTCTTGGTTACTCGTTTCAATTTCGAAAGTTCGAAGTTTGAGCGTATTGTCTGGTGGTAGAAGTGTATTTGTTTGAGTGACAACTGTGTATCTAATTGACTTGTGTATGTATGTGACGAGGTTTCTCTTTCTGTCATCCTGTCATTTCTGTCTGTGCATATGGGTGTATAAGTCGGAAATGGTCAGTGTTTTGTTTTTCTCATGTAAATTGGTTTCTTGTATGACGGCTATGTGAATGTTGTTTGTTTGTGAGTTGAATAGCTTTGCTGATGAGCAGTCTGTGTTGTATTGGAGAATATTAAGGTTATGTATGCATTTTGGGGGTTTAGGTGGTTGGTTGTGTAACATGCGTGCAGGTGGTGCCGGTGTATGGGGTGGAAGTGATGAGCGTAGTGGTAATGCGTTTGGGACTTGTGTAGGTGCGTCATCGTTTGGGTCCGAGTTTGGATTCAGCCGTAGGGTAATACATGTGTGTAGTCTGATAGTTTACTGGAGAGTGGTACAGGCCAGATGGAACCATTCACCACACCTTGTGCAGAGGTCGGAACTCCCTGGTTAGTTTCTATGTCTTCGGCTGGAAGGAGGAGAAAGGGGATGGACTGCCGGAGGAAGGTCACTCCCCAAAGACAAAAAACAACAACATTTTTTTTGTCGATATTATGTGATAAATGTGCGAGTATGACCTCTGGTGATTTGATAGTTTGTGTGCAAGGGGTCTTGCGGAAGATGAGAGGGAGAGGGCTGATCCATGAAGACCGATCGGTGCTCTGACCTTTGGCAGATCAATCTGGGCAGCAATGAAGAATAGGGGGAATATTTGGCTCCTGTCTTGCGTTGGGGATACACCCATCACTAAGTGGCATCCCCGAAATTTACCATAGTTGTTGCTGTTGTTTGTGTACTCCATATGTGTACTTTTATGTTGTTTCGACAAATATTCCTGTACTTATTTTGTGTTGTCTATCCGTGTCCTTTTGAAGAGTTCCTGCTGTAATATAATAATAAATATTCCCAATTGAACCACCACATTAGGCTCATTCTTGCTTCTTCTTCTTCAATGACGGAAATATGGGCTTTTACATTTACAATGGGAACCTTTAAGATTAAACAGACATGAATTTTTGGTCCAAGTAAATTAATTACAGTATTAGCTCTCCATCGATAACATTTCTTTATTTTACACACACACACACACACACACACACACACACACACACACACACACACACACACACACACACACACACACACACACACACACACACACACACACACACACACACACACACACACACACACACACACACACACACACACACACACATCTTTTTAAAAACCATCCCTGGGAATATTATGCCCGGTGACGATCCTCTAAAGAGCGATTGAAGCAAAACCTTTCAGAACTAGAAGGCACTCGGTAGAGAGCATACCTCCACCAGGTAGACAGCATACCTCCACCAGGCTGAACAATTTACGTTTTCTATCCGCCGATAGGCCGGATCTGGATTCGGATCTGAACCAAAAGCAAATCGGCTTGTTCTTGTCACTTACCCAACTCATCCACAAAGTAGTGTAGTTCGTGCACACAGCTTTTTGAGATATCGTGCTACATATCGTTTTGGCCTTATCACTCAATGGTGAATAATCAATTAAAATAATTTTTAAAATTCTGTGATCCGGATCGATTTGAATCTTCACGAAAATCAAATCGATTCGTCCTCGTCACATAACCAACCTATCCACCACGTTTCGTCTGAATATGTCCACAACCTTTTGAGATATCTTGTTCACAGACAGACAGACACGGGTGAAAACATAACCTCCATCGACCTTTAGTGGTGGAGGTAAATAAGAAAACTTCACAAATTGGTTCATGAATCATGACCCACTACTGAAACGGAGGCGGATACTTCAAGGCCTGGAAGGGCTCTATTCCACCTTCTGAAACGCACATATGGAGATGACACACACACACACACACACACACACACACACACACACACACACACACACACACACACACACACACACACACACACACACACACACACACACACACACACACACACACACACACACACACACACACACACACACACACACACACACACACACACACACACACAAAGATAAAGTCTGCATGCACTTTATTGAGACACCCTGTATTAAGTGTATTTACTCGAAGATAGTGAAACAAATCCAAAACACAGAATATGACACGTGGGATCGGGTAGGTGGGCTTGGGGAGAAGTAGAGTCTGTGTGGGGTTGGGGTGTGGGAGAGGGGTGTGTATCAACCACCATAGATGAGGGAGGAGGTTGAAAAGGTCCAACAACGAGGTCCATAGAGGTGATACAAGGCGTTGCCTTTCAGATGTCATGCTGAGGTCACCGAGCTGTTTGAAAGGAAAGCCATCTGTTGTGACCTGACACCATGTGCTGTGCGTTTCATCAATAAACGTAATTTGGATAATGATGTGTGTGTGTGTGTGTGTGTGTGTGTGTGTGTGTGTGTGTGTGTGTGTGTGTGTGTGTGTGTGTGTGTATATATATATATATATATATATTCCCCCTAATAGTGGAAAACTATGTGCGAGTTTTCGCATCAGCAATACATATATATATATCTATCTATAATTCCAGTAATCTCTGTGTGTGTGTCTGTATGCGACCGCTGTTTCTCGACAACTACCGGTCCGATATACTTGAAACTTGCCAGGTATATTGCTGGGGACCCGAGGATGTGCCTTTTCAAGGTTTCATATTAATCGGACAAGTAGTTAGCGAGCTATGTCCAAAAAACGATTCAACCAATCAGAGAGCAGCGAGCTATCACGTGTGCCGAACGTGGCGAACAGACTCTGCCTCGGACGGCACATTTGAGAGCGTATTCATTTATTTCACGTTGGCAAACTATGTTGGCGTTAAACTATGTTTTAAAACTAATTAAAACTAATTTGCGATTCTTTCGCTTTCCTGCGCGTTTGTGCACGCTATGGCGATTTCTTTACCAAACTCCGCAAGCCGTTCGCTTTGGACCAAACCATTTCATGTAAATAGAGGGGGGGGATTGTCACCGTACTCGCAAGCCGTTCGCTTTGGACCAAACCATTTCATGTAAATAGAGGGGGGGGATTGTCACCGTACTCGCAAGCCGTTCGCTTTGGACCAAACCATTTCATGTAAATAGAGGGGGGGGGGGGGGATATTTTTAGATATATATATAGTACGGGCATGCCCTAGTATATACAAATCGTCTATTACCATCCAGTCTTTAATAATCACACTTTATTTTAATCACATACTCACTCACAGTATGAAGAGAACTTGCATATCCGGTCACTGAATTCAACCACCAAGCGTGTGTGTGTTTGTGTGTGTGTGTGTGCGCGCGTTTGTGTGTGCGCGTGTATGTGTGTGATTTTAATCACAATCACATCACATAATCACCCCCCCCCCCCCCCGCTTTTCGCCCCCCCAAATGACGTCAGTAAACACCCGTCCGTACCGCCCACGGCCGCGACGTTATAGTTTGTTCGTTAGAGGACGGAACATTATTTAAATCGGCGCGAAATATAAAAACCCACAGGTAACGGTTTATGAAACTGTATGCGGCAAGTGGACAGTGCGCATCGCTTCCTGATTTGTTGGAAGGTGAGGAGTAGCCTAGCTACCTGTTTTATACTGACTGACTGACTGACACCGGTGTGCGCAAGCGACCATGCACGATCCTCCTCCATGAGGTACTTTTACGATCGAGCCGCCAAAACGTGATTCGTTTGCACGATACCTCAGCGTACCTTGCGCGTCTCCCCCGCTCGTCAGTACGGCGATGGCTTTCCCGGCTCCGGCCAGCTTCCGCTCAATCTGCAGTCTCTGTGCCTGCGCCATGCCGTCTCCGTTTGTCCCTCTGTCACGTCCGCAATGGAATCTCAAACGTGCACGTGCACCTCAAGGCGCAATGACCACTGCGAGTGCGGTATTGTACGTGTAGGAAACCACGCCCACCTTGTGCGTCAGTTCGCTACGAATTGACATCATGAAAACATTTTAGAACTCACTGCCGCCATGATACTTGTGAGTTTCGTCGTATATTGTGCATTAGGCTCGCAAAAATGTTTTTGTTATTTAGGAATAAGCTGAAAAGTACATTTTTCTTCGACCTTGAATGCAATGACGTCACGCCCCGCCATGACGTCACGCGCCGCGCGCACGTCATCACGTCGCGTGTGTGGAAATTTTGTTTTGGAGAATAAAATGTTCAGTTAATGAATTGGAATGTGACAGAAACATTATGGAGAAATTAGCTTTTAACGGTATCTGTTTTATTTTTGCTGTAACTATGTTATACCTCTGCTTTTATTTGTCTTACTGATACATACTAAAACATAAAGCCAAGAGCCCTAGTAGTGGGGCGGCTTAGCCCAAATATTCAAAAGAATTGTGCATTTTGTGATACAAGCACCAAATTTGGCACACTAGTAGACTATCATATTATGAAAAGATCTGGATATTGGGCCATCTCAGATTCAGAGATTTGATTTTTGCAAGATTTGCAGATTTTGCAAGCTGAGATTGCAACGCCAGGGACGGCCGACTCCTTCCTACGAGCTGCCCACGTCACCCGCACAAGAAGAGCTCATCAAATCATTGCAGCGGCACTGCACATCCTGCAACACCGCGCGTATGAACGCCACTGTATGACATATGCTGATGATGCAGAAGACCTGCCTGAGTTCGAAGACATTCCCAACTTTCAGTACTGGGCAACTGTGCTGGAACTAGAGATGTTGGTACTGGTCAACGTGCGTTCTCTGCGGCAGGCTTCATTCACGACGTACCTTGATGCCCTGACGGAGCTGGTCCCATGGTTCCATGCCTTAGACCACACACACTATGCCAGGTGGGTCCCTGTTCACCTGAGGGACACGGTTGCACTCCCAATGAAGCACCCAGATGTAGCCAGAGAATTCAGGGCTGGCAACTTCACTGTACAGAAGACGAAGAAGGTGTTCTCTTCGATCCCAATCGAATCGAAATCTTGCAAAAATCAAATCTCTGAATCTGAGATGGCCCAATATCCAGATCTTTTCATAATATGATAGTCTACTGAAGGAACTGCGCTCCAACGCGAGTCGAAAGAATTGACGCGACCAAAGACGGAATTCGTCCGAGTTGCTTTATTGAAACAAAACAGCTCAGGTATTCTGACAAGCCCGTTTTTCGGGCAACAATATATATACACATTTATGTCGGGAAGTTTGCCCGGCAAAAGCTATACCGGGCATGCCCGGGTATCAAGGGCGAGCCTTGGAAAGGCGAGTCTGGACCTGCCCGGGCGTGTTTGGCTGCGGCCTGGCAAGTCGAGGCTGGGCGTGCCCGGGCGCTCTGGGCGAGCACTGGAAAGGCGATAGCGGGCATGCCCGGACGCTCTGGGCGAGCCCTGGAAAGGCGATAGCGGGCATGCCCGGACGCTCTGGGCGAGCCCTGGAAAGGCGATAGCGGGCATGCCCGGACGCTCTGGGCGAGCCCTGGAAAGGCGATAGCGGGCATGCCCGGACGCTCTGGGCGAGCCCTGGAAAGGCGAGAGCGGGCATGCCCGGGAAAGACGAGACCGGGCGTGCCCGGGAGGTTCGGGCGTGCCCGGGAACAGTGAGTCCGGGCATGCCCGGGAGAGGCGCGTCTGGCCGTGTTCTGGCCGGTGCAAGGCGATTATGTACATCCAGCGGTAACCGCTACACACGCCCCTCCAGAATCGACCTGCACCGGCAGGGTCAATTTAAGGGGGGTCCGGATGACCCGGCCGAAGCGACCCCTGGAGGGTCGTGGGGAGGGGTCTGACGTGGTGGTGGGTGGTCGAGCGGGGGGAACTGTGGACGGGGGGCGGCCTCGCCGCGGAGGAAGGGCCAACCGTGGTGGTCGGTCGACGTCCATGTGCGCCGGTTTGAGGCGGTCCACAGAAATCCGGTCCGGCCGGCCGCCGAAGTCGATGATGAAAGACTTGTCGCCCCGTCGCAGGACCCGGAAGGGCCCGTCGTACGGCGGCCGGAGTGGCCCCCGGTGCGCGTCATGACGCACAAAGACGTACTCCGCTGTGCGAAGCGCCAGGGGGACGTAGGACTGGGGGCCAACGTGGCGGGACGTCGGCACGGGGGCAAATCGTCGGGCGGCCTCCTGGAGGTCCGAGCGCTGGCGAGCGGCGGACCAGGGACTGGTAGCGTCAGGCACGAATTCGCCCGGGACGCGGAGTGGCTGGCCGTAGACGAGCTCGGCGGCGGACGCCTGGAGGTCTTCCTTGGGGGCCGTGCGAAGGCCCAAAAGGACCCACGGCAGCCGGTCGGCCCAACCGTCGTCCTGAAGGCCGGCCATGAGTGCGGCCTTCATGGAGCGGTGAAACCGCTCGCACAACCCATTGGCTTGGGGGTGGTAGGCCGTGGTGCGGTGCAGCGTGACCCCCAACGAATGGGCGACCGCGCCCCAAAGCTCAGACATGAACTGTGGGCCGCGGTCGGACGAGATGTCCGCTGGTGTGCCGAAGCGCGCGACCCAGGTGGCGATGAACGCCTGCGCCACGTCGGCGGTGGTGGTGGAGGTGAGGGGCACGGCCTCCGGCCACCTGGTGGTCCTGTCCACCATGGTGAGCAGGTGGGTGAACCCCCGCGAGGGGGGCAGGGGACCCACCAGGTCCACGTGGACGTGGTCGAAACGCCGTTCAGGCACGGCGAAAGGTGCCAGCGGGGCCTGGGTGTGGCGGTGGACCTTGGCTCGCTGGCAGGCCGTGCAGGCGTTGGCCCAGTCATGGATGTTTCGTCGAAGGCCGTGCCAGACGAAACGCGCCGACACCAGCTTCTGAGAAGCTTTCCGGCCCGGGTGAGAAAGGCCGTGGATGGAGGCGAAGATGCGGCGCTGCCAGGAAACGGGCACGATGGGGCGAGGCTGACCCTGGGAGACGTCGCAGAGCAGGACGGTGCCCGCGAAGGGGATGTCGGCCAGGCGGAGGCCCGTGTCCGCCACGCGGAGTGCCTGCACCGAGGCGTTGGTGGTCTGGTCGGCCGCCATGAGCGCGAAGTCCACGCCGAGGTGGACCGCGTTCGCGCTGGCCCGCGAAAGGCAGTCGGCCACGGCGTTGTCTTTGCCGGCGACGTGCTGGATGTCCGTGGTGAACTCCGACACGGCGGAGAGGTGGCGCTGCTGGCGGGCCGACCACGGCTCCGTGACCTTAGCCATTGCGTAGACCAACGGCTTGTGGTCGACGAAAGCCGTGAACGGGCGGCCCTCCAGGAGGTGTCGGAAATGGCGAACGGCCAGGAATAGCCCGAGCAGCTCACGGTCGAACGTGCTGTAGTTTAACTCGTTCGGCCGGAGTTGCTGGCTGAAAAAAGCGAGTGGCTGCCAAACCCCGTCCACCCATTGCTCATGGACGGCGCCCACCGCGTAGTTGGAGGCGTCCGTAGTGAGGGCGATGGGCGCGTTGAGCACCGGGTGAGCCAGCAGCGTTGCGTCGGCGAGGGCCCGTTTGGCACTGGCGAAGGCCGCGTCCATGGCCGCGGACCAAACAATGTCATGCTTGGCCGGCTTGCCCCGGAGGGCCTCGTAAAGGGGCCGCATGAGCTGAGCAGCGCGGGGCACGAATCGGTGATAAAAATTCACCATGCCGAGGAACTCTTGGAGGGCCTTGATGGAACGGGGACGCGGGAACGTGGTGATGGCCTCGACCTTGGTCGGCAGCGGCACGGCCCCGGTCTTGGTGATGCGGTGGCCCAAAAAGTCACGGTCGTCGCGCCGAAGTGGCATTTGACCGGGTTGACAATTAAGCCGTGCTCGCTGAGGCGACCGAACAGTGTTCGGAGGTGGAGGAGGTGCTCGGCGCGGGACGTGCTGGCGACGAGGATGTCGTCCAGATAGACGAAAAGAAACGGCAGGTTGCGCAGCACGCCGTCCATCAAGCGCTGGAACGCCTGGGCCGCGTTCTTGAGGCCAAACGGCATCCGCAAAAATTCGAACAGGCCGAACGGCGTGATGACGGCCGTCTTCGGGACGTCGGCCGCCCGGACAGGTACCTGGTGGTAGCCCCGTATCAGGTCAATTTTCGAAAAGATGACCCATCCCGCCAAACGGGCGGAAAAGTCCTGAATATGCGGGATCGGGTACCTGTCGGGGGTGGTAGCGTCATTGAGACGGCGGTAGTCGCCACACGGGCGCCATCCACCCCCCGGCTTTGGCACGATGTGCAGTGGCGAGGCCCACGCGCTATCGGAGCGCCGCACGATGCCGAGGTGCTCCAACGCGTCGAATTCGGCCTTTGCCACGGCGAGCTTGGCTGGGTCGAGGCGGCAGGCCCTGGCGTAGACCGGCGGGCCCGTAGTGGGTATGTGGTGCTCGATCCCGTGCCGCACCGCGACGGCCGAAAACGTCGGCCGCGTGAGGGCCGGGAATTCCACGAGCAGGCGAGCGAACTCGTTCGTTGCCGGGAGGGTGCACGCCAGTTCGGTCGGCGCGGAGCTGCTCATTGTGCACGCCAGGGAGCTGAAGGTCTCGGCGTGCACAAGGCGACGTCGTTTGACGTCGACCAGCAGCCCGTGCGCGCAGAGGAAGTCGGCGCCCAGCAAAGCCACGGGGACGCTGGCGGTAACAAAAGTCCATTGAAAGCGCTGGCTGCCGAAGCAGAGGGTGACAACGCGTGGGCCGAAAGTGCGTATGGCCGAGCCATTAGCAGCGACCAAAGAGGGGCCGCAAACTGCGTCCAGCCTGTCCTGCTCGGAGGCAGGTATGACGCTCAGTTGGGCGCCGGTGTCGCACAGGAAACGCCGTCCAGACGCTTTGTCCCGAATAAACAGCAAGTTGCCCGAGTGGCCGGCGCTCATGGCTGGGAATGAACGCCGGCCCGGCCGTTTCCCGACCTGCCGAAAGTGCACGGGGGCCGGCACGTCCGAGCCTTGTGTCCGAACCTGGCGTGGTAATAACACCACGCCCGGTCAGGTGGAGGCCCCGGCCGTCGAGTCGGAAGCGGGCGGTGTGGCGTGGCGACCGCCAGTTGCACCGGCAGTTCGGCCTCCAACCGCGCAGGGCGCTCGGGCGTCGTGGGCGTTGTCTCGGACGGCGGCGGGCTCCAGGTAACCGCGCCGATGTGCTGGCCCGCCGAGGAGATCTTATCGGCTTCCCTGGCGAGGGCGCGGGAATCCGTGATCAACGTGCCAGCCAGGGCGAGGCGTACCGGGTTAGGCAGCTGACGGAGGAACAGCTCCCGGAACAGGAAAATGCCGGAGAGTGCTCGCCGAGCAACGAGAGCATATAGTCCATGCGCTCGGAGGGGCGCGTGTCGCCGAGCTCGGGCAGGTCAAGCAGGCGCCGTGCGCGTGCTGCTGGTGAGAGGGCAAAAGCACCGAGGAGGAGCGTCTTCAGCGCGTCGTATTTGTCAGCAGCCGGCGGGTGCTGGAGGAGGCTCAAGGCGCGGGCCGCGGTGGCGGAACCGAGCGCCGCCACAACATGGTGGAAGCGGGTGTCGTCCGCGGTGATGCCTTGCAGGGCGAACTGGGAGTCCGCCTGGGCGAACCAAACAGCCGCGTGAGCCTCCCAGAAGGTAGGCAGTTTAAGCGTCACTGCCGTATCCATGTCGGTAGGTCACCAATGAAGGAACTGCGCTCCAACGCGAGTCGAAAGAATTGACGCGACCAAAGACGGAATTCGTCCGAGTTGCTTTATTGAAACAAAACAGCTCAGGTATTCTGACAAGCCCGTTTTTCGGGCAACAATATATATACACATTTATGTCGGGAAGTTTGCCCGGCAAAAGCTATACCGGGCATGCCCGGGTATCAAGGGCGAGCCTTGGAAAGGCGAGTCTGGACCTGCCCGGGCGTGTTTGGCTGCGGCCTGGCAAGTCGAGGCTGGGTGTGCCCGGGCGCTCTGGGCGAGCACTGGAAAGGCGATAGCGGGCATGCCCGGACGCTCTGGGCGAGCCCTGGAAAGGCGATAGCGGGCATGCCCGGACGCTCTGGGCGAGCCCTGGAAAGGCGATAGCGGGCATGCCCGGACGCTCTGGGCGAGCCCTGGAAAGGCGATAGCGGGCATGCCCGGACGCTCTGGGCGAGCCCTGGAAAGGCGAGAGCGGGCATGCCCGGGAAAGACGAGACCGGGCGTGCCCGGGAGGTTCGGGCGTGCCCGGGAACAGTGAGTCCGGGCATGCCCGGGAGAGGCGCGTCTGGCCGTGTTCTGGCCGGTGCAAGGCGATTATGTACATCCAGCGGTAACCGCTACACTACTAGTGTACCAAATTTGGTGCTTGTATCACAAAATGCACAACAGGTTTGCTATGCTGCTACACTATAGAACTTAGAAGCCATATTAAATACAAGTCATTTAAAGCACCAGGACTTTCTTTCGGGTGACATTACGCTCGTGGGGCTAGTTGCTTAGTAACGATGAGAAGCTGTGACAGTTAAGGTGTATTATGTGGAATGCCCCAGTTCGGCTGTGGGACCAGAATAGTTCTTTTTATTTATTTTCTAACGATTTGACTTTTATTACTTGCAAAATCGAAGATTTTTCAAGTATATTGGTCGTTTGCGTTTATGGTTCTGCCTGTTTGTCTGTCTGTTTGTTACTTGGCAAAAAAAAACAAAAAACATTTTTGCAAGTATGTTGATCACTCCGGTTTGTGTGTGTGTTTGTGTGTGTGTGTGTGTGTGTGTGTTTGTGTGTTTGTGTGTGTGTGTGTGTGTTTGTGTGTGTGTGTTTGTTTGTCTGTCCGGCTATGTTTGTCTGTGTATATTTACATATCGGCTAACTGATTTCAACCCCCAACTATTTTTGAGATCAGCATAGGCCAAAAGGTCAACAACAATTTCAAATTTCTAAAATCCTCAATTTTCATCCGATTGACTTGAAATTTGAAGAGGATTTACATATCAGCTAACTGAATTCAACCCCCAACTATTTTTGAGATCAACATAGGCCAAAAGGTCAACAACAATTTCAAATTTCTAAAATCCTCAATTTTCATCCGATTGACTTGAAATCTGAAGAGGATTTACATATCAGCTAACTGAATTCAACCACCAACTATTTTTGAGATCACCATAGGCTAAAAGGTCAACATAGGCCAAAGGTCAACAACAATATTTCAAATTTCTAAAATCCTCAATTTTCATCCGATTCACTTGAAATTTGAATTGGATTTACATATCGGCGGACTGAATTCAACCACTAACTATTTTTGAGATCAGCTAAGGCCAAAAGGTCAACATAGGCCAAAGGTCAACCACTTTTTTTCAAGTTTCTAAAATCTTTAATTTTCATCCGATTGACTTGAAATTTGAAAAGGATTTACATATCGGCTAACTGAATTCAACCCCCAACTATTTTTGAGATCACTATCGACCAAAGGGTCAACATAGGCCAAAGGTCAACAACAATTTCCAAATTGAAAAATCCTTAATTTTTACCCGATTGACTTGGAATTTGAATGTGATTTACACATCAGCAAACTGAATTCAACCAACAACTACTTTTGAGATCACCATAGCCCAAAAGATCAACATAGGCCAAAGGTCAACAACAATTTCAAATTCTAAAATCCTCAATTTTCATCCAATTGATTTGAAATTTGAATAGGATTTACATATCAGCTAACTGAATTCAACCACCAACTATTTTTGAGATCAGCTTAGGCCAAAAGGTCAACATAGGCCAAAGGTCAACCACTCTTTTCGAATTTTTTAAATCCTCAATTTTCATCCCATTGACTTGAAATTTGAATAGGATTTACATATCAGCTAACTGAATTCAACCACCAACTATTTTTGAGATCAGCATAGGCCAAAAGGTCAACATAGGCCAAAGGTCAACCACCTTTTTCAAATTTAGGAATATCATTTAAAGTCATTGGAAAATTTAGATCTTTTGTATTCAACGTATTCTCATATTTTTTATAATGAGATACTCTTTCTCTATTTTTGACTATCTATCTTGTGGATGTAGATGTGCTAGAATAGACCAGAGAAAACATTTATTGTCTTTATTTTTGATATTGATAACTGCTTTTCTATTTTTGATAACACTATGTAAATCAATGTAAGAAGAAGCGTTTCGAGGATCTGATTGAAGAATATGAATGTCAATAAATAGTATCCCATCTATATTGAAACCACTTCCAGTAATAGTATGCTCAAGTTCTTGTTCTTGCTTGATCAGTTGATCATAAACGGGATTGACCTGATTGTATGTTGTTATAAAGTGTGTGTCTGTTCTCATGTAAGCTGTATCAGTGAAAACATCACCAGTGAATGGATCTTCTTTTGAGATTTTCATTTTAATACCCATATAGAACTTCATTGATTTCAACTCAATAAGAGACTTTTCAATAAAATCTTTCACAGAGGGTTTGATGATATCCACAGCCTCAACAATTGAGTTGGGGCCAGGAGGATGAAAGGCAAATATGTGTATTCTGATATGATTTTTGAAAGCACCATCAATATTCTTAATAGTAAACAATTTTGACAAGTGTTTGTTTGTTTTAAGATGGGCTTTAAACCCCTTCTTGAGGATGGTTGTTTTACAGACCTTACAATATTTTGTTTTAGGTGGAAGAGGGGAAAGTTTGTTAAGAATGTTGTATGTATGTTTTGCGGTGAGAATATGTTGTTTATAATATTTTACTTCCTTCTCGCAAGTATCACAATAAACCATATTTATAGCGTGATAAAACGTGGTGTTTTATATATATCGCTGTTCTTAAAATTAAACACTTTTGAGCTTTACAGCCCCGTTTTATATATATCGCTGTGCTTACAATAAAACACTTTTGAGCTTTACAGCTCCGTTTTATATATATCGCTGTGCTTAAACTAAAACACTTTTTCACTCAGAATCATCTGAGTCATAACTATCACATGAATACTCAGAATCATACGCGGAGTCATCAATAAAGCTACTCTCATAACTATCATTTGAGCACAAACTATTAGTATCATAACTATCATCTGAGTTCAATGAAATACTATCATCACTATCGTCCGAGTTCAATGAAATAGTAAAATCTTCACTGCTGTAATGACTCATATTTAATTAGCAGAAAAAACCTTTCCATCTATACCAATATACTTTCTTTCATTAACGGATTCAATCACTACATTTTTAATATTGAAAGTTATCTTAAAATAATCTCTAATTATCATAGAACGAAATGACATTTCACCAGAAATATTAACATCATTCATTTTACTTAGATCTACACCCTTTGGATTATTAAAGAAAATACAAATTTCTCCACGTGTATTGTTGATGGTCTTATCATTCATTTTTAAAACCCCACTCATATCGCGTCCGATCACTTTTTCAAGCTTTGAATAAATTGCCAGGAGTAGAGGAGAAACTTTTGTTAGATTTACTTTAATGGATGTCTTTCAAGGTATAGTTAGAGCTCTTCCTTTAAATGAAATAGAGGGGCTCATGTTATTTTCCATAACTGGTTTTACCCAAAGATTTCCATATTTATCTTTGTTCAATTTAACATCTTTGACATATTTTTCTATATCTTCCATATGAAGATTCTATATCTTCTATGACATATTTCAAGTAGAGGTTGATTGAAATTTGTCTTTTGTGCTTTGAAACATTGTATTTATTAACTAATAAACTTGCGTTTAGTTTAAGTAAAAATTTACTGTTTAAATATGATAAATTCTGAAGGAGATTTAGAATTTCCAGACTCTCCATATGATAATTTAGAAATCTGCCGCCGTTGTGGTAGAATAGGGCTTAATAATGAGGGTTCATATAAACAATGTATTTTCTGTGATTTAATTTTAATTAATGATAATAAAAAATATAAAAAAATATATAACTCTTTTAAATTTGAACCAAAAATGAATTACTTTCCAAGATTAATAAGAGAGATGAATGTTCAGCATTATGATGATAATACACCATTTCTTACAAGGGAAGAGACTATTTGTATTGAGGAAATGTATAAGGGTTTAATGATATTTATTATTCCAAATAATTTTAATGGAAATGTTAATACAAGATACTATATAAATAAAATAATGAATTATTTTGAAATTAAACCTGAACTCAGGATAAAATATAGAGTTTCTAAAAAAGCTCAAAAAAAGGTAGATGACTTGTTTTCCAAATATATAAATTAATGATTTTTTACCCGTCTGGGAAAATAAGATAAAATTTAATAACCATAAAAATATTCCAAATTCATTGAGATGTCTAATAGTTGGTTCAAGCGGATGCGGAAAAACCTGTTTGCTTTTAAAGATGCTCCTTAGTCCTAATTTTTTAGATTATGATAATTTAATAATTTTTACGCAGTCAAGTTTTCAACCTGAGTATCAACTACTCTCACAGTGTTTTAATGCGGGTCTTAAAAAGGAAGACATTATCGGTTTATTTAAACTTCAAAACAAACTAAATGATTATAATATTGAAGATATAATACAATTATTTTGTGATACACAGAAATCAAAACCGAAACCAAAACCCATAACTTGTATTCTCAGTGATAATACGGATGATATACCTTCACCCCAAGATTTAGATAAATCAAAAAAGAACCTCGTTATCTTTGATGATTGTGTTAATGAGAGAAACCAAACAGTAATGGATAGCTACTATACAAGAGGGAGACATTCTTCTTGTAATTGTATTTATCTTAGTCAGTCATATTTTCAACTCCCTCGGCGCTCAATAAGAAACAATGCTAATACTTTTATTTTATTTAAGTTGAATTCAATAGATACAAATAATTTTTGGAGAGATAATTGTTCGACATTATGTAGTAAGAAGGAATTTGAAAATTATATGAAACACACGATTGGAAAATATAAATATATTGTTGTGAAACAAGATGAGATACTAACTGATATTTTACACACATAAATGACAACTATTATTATTAATCTTGTGGGTAAATCTGCTTCAGGAAAGAACTTTCATAAATCTAAACTCTTGAATAGTAAAAATGAAAAGATTGTAAGTTAAAAAAAAAAAACACCCTATGATTCGTTTTGTAGGTACTACAACCAGAGCAATGCGACCAGGAGAAGTAGAAGGGAAAGATTATTACTACATTTCAATGGAGGAACATATGCGATTGAGGAACGAAGGTCAAATATTTGAGGAGGTCTCTCTTGGTTCTACAAAATATTCACATTGTAAGAGTGAGTTAAATAAAGTAAAATCTAACGGTCTTGGGATTTTAGAAACTAATCCTGAAGGAATAAGACAAATTATTAAACATTTGCGTGGTGATGGAGTTAAGATTTTATCATTCGGTTTTGATATCGATGAGGAGACTCAACGCAAACGTATGAAAAGCAGTATTAGTATTAGTGACAAGTATTAGTGAAAAAGAAATAACAACTCGTATTAATACCAATAAAGAATTTGATGAAATATTTAAAGAAAAGGTTTATTTCAACACATTTACTATAATGACGAAGAAAAGGAAAATTTTCCCATTGACCTTTACAATTCATTAAATCATATTTTTCAATAAATAAATACAGAAAATGAATACCGAAGAAAGAGTAAGAAAGTTTAAAGAACATCAAGAGTTGGTTTCAAAAGTTGTAAAGCAACAGGAAGAGATAAAGAAGAAACGGAGACAGAAACTAACTGGTGAAGAAGCCTTTGAAAGAAAACAAGAGAATTTTTTTTAACCACTTTTAAAAACTCAACAAACGATTTCACCTACAGTTCCCACGGTAGAATTTATTCCGAAAAAACTTCAAATTCTCAAAGATGTTAGTCAAATGACAGAGAAAGAACTTGGAGAATTAGAATATGATGATGAAGGATTATTTCGGAAACTTGAGGAGGTAAATCAACCCCCTAATTATGTTGTGGAAGCTCTTCAAAACAATGAATATTCGGCGGGTTAAAAAACCAGAGCAGGTCTCATTCCAACAGAAGAACCAGCACAGTTCCATCTTGTGAAAGAAAAGTTATTGATATTTAATGATAAATTGGTGTTCTTAAGTTCTGCTCAACCAAATGTTGAATTAACTCCAAGATTAATGTTTCTTCTAACAAACTCCGGATTCAGCGGTTCAAAATATTTTGAGGAACCACTTGATATGGAAAGAGAGGAAGATGGAGAGTATATCGAGTTGCTAAATGCACTTGATTATGGAGTTTCTGTTGCTGGTAAAAGTAAGAAGAATGAGAAGGAGAAACATATTATTGATGTTTTAAGTAAGCTTGGTTCGGGTGTTAGCTTTCTTCCAAATGACCCATCACAATTAGTTAATAGGCTATTATTGTTGTTAGGTAGTAAGAAGGCTGGAAACAACAATTGTTTTAATGAAACATCCGCCATTTTAGATCAGTTGATGAATATGAAAATAATTAATAAATGTCAATACAAAGATATTTTATTAGATACTAGCAGAAGTACCCGGCATTGCCGGGCGGGGGAGGGGAGGGGAGGGGAACGGGGGGGAGGGGAGAAGAGGGGGGAGGGGAGAAGAGGGGGAGGGGGAGGGGAGAAGAGGGGGAGGGGGAGAGGGGAGAAGAGGGGGGAGGGGAGGGGGAGAGGGGAGAAGAGGGGGGGGTTGGGGGAGGGGGAGAGGGGAAAAGAGGGGGGGGTTGGGGGAGGGGGAGAGGGGAAAAGAGGGGGGGATGGGGAGGGGGAGGGGGAGAGGGGGGGGATGGGGAGGGGGAGGGGGAGAGGGGAGAAGAGGGGGGGGGGGGTGGGGAGGGGGAGGGATGGGAGGGGGAAGGGGAGGGGGTGGGAGGGGGAGGAGGGTGGGATGGGGGAGGGGAGCAGAGGGGAACGGGGGGGAGGGGAGGAGAGGGGGGAGGGGAGGAGAGGGGGGAGGGGAGAAGAGGGGGGAGGGGAGAAGAGGGGGGAGGGGGAGGGGAGAAGAGGGGGGAGGGGGAGGGGGAGGGGTAGGGGAGGGGAGGGGGGAGGGGAGCGGAGGGGAACGGGGGGGAGGGGAGGAGGGGGGGAGGGGAGGAGAGGGGGGAGGGGAGAAGAGGGGGGAGGGGGAGGGGAGGGGGAGGGGAGGCGGGAGGGGTAGTGGAGGGGGGAGGGGTAGGGGAGGGGGGAGGGGAGGGGTAGGGGAGGGGGGAGGGGAGGGGGAGGGGAGGGGGAGGGGGAGGGGGAGGGGGAGCGGGAGGGGAGGAGGGAGGGGAGGGGGAGGGGGGTGGGGAAGGGGTAGGGCAGAAAGGAAGGGGTAGGGGGAAAGGGAGGAGCATGGGGGAAAGGGAGGGGGAGGGGGATGGGGAAGGGGTGGGGTGGAAAGGAAGGGGTAGGGGGGAAAGGGAGGGGCATGGGGGAAAGGGAGGGGGGAGGGGGGAGGGGGAGGGGGATGGGGAAGGGGTAGGGCAGAAAGGAAGGGGTAGAGGGGAAAGGGAGGGGCATGGGGGAAAGGGAGGGGAGGGGAAAGGGGAGAGGGGAAGGGGAGAGGGTAGGGTGGAGGGGGAAGGGTAGGGGGAGGGGAGGGGGGAAAGGGAGTGGGAGCGGGAGGGGGAGGAGGGAAGGGGAGGGGAGGGATATAGATGGTTACTGGCAATTGATCACATCCACAAATGATGTAATCCACACAATTTATGTACTTTACATAACGTTAATAGGAATACATGGCCGTGTCGATGGGAAATACAGTTTGTTTGAAATAAATCACAAATATCAGATGAAAGTGAAAAAAAACCTATGTGGTGTGAATGGCAATGTTCCTCGCTGAAATGTGAAAAAACTGAATTACGTGCGAATGCATAACTGTGAGATTATGGCGGCAAAGTTGGAACATCACGTGATCGCTCTGAGCAAATCAGCGCACTGCTCTGCGACCAGCTGAGAATCCGTGTATAATGTTCCTCGCTGAAATGCGCTGTGGTAAATATGAATAAAAAATTCGATTTATTTTCACTTTTACGTTTTGGCTAACTCGCTCGCGAACCTGACGAAGATCCTGAGCAAGGATCGCTACGTTATGCTAACGCTACGTTAGCTACGCTATGTTATGCTACGTTCGCTACATTATGGCTAAAAATATGGATCTAAAGATGAAAGAAAAAAAACCTACGTGGTGTGAATGGCAATGTTCCTCGCTGAAATGTGGAAAAACTGAATTACGTGCGAACGCATAACTGTAAGATTATGGCGGCAAAGTTGGAACATCACGTGATCGCTCTGAGCAAATCAGCGCGCTGCTCTGCCATTCCGGTCATAATATTCCTCGCTGAAATGCGCTGAGGTAAAAATATGGTTAAAAAATATTATGAAATAAATTTTTAGGTCGACCATGTTTGTACCAGGCTCAATGGCCATGTTTGTGCCAAATATCAAGTTCGTGAGCCTCTCCGTTTAGGAGTCTATCGGTAACATTACACACACACACACAAACTGTGTTTTATATATATAGATTAAATAAGATGAGAAGCACAATTCTTAGTTTTAATTTCACGAGTGATTACACAGCATCATTCCATTCGAATTTCGGTCGAATCTCGAATTACACAATTACACAAAATTACACATTCGAATCTTGGTCGATCGCCGAATTAATGCCAGGGGGGTTGACTCAGCCTGTCATCCTTCCGAGGTCAGCTAATTGAGTACCAGTTCACTGGTAATTCCCTGTTTGTCGTTGAAGGCGGCAAAAAGGGTTGGCGTCAGGAAGGGCATCTGGCCGTAAAACATTGCTTCAAAAAGGGGACCAAAAAACAACAACTACCACGGTCCCCGAAAAGGCCAACCCCCGCCTTGCGGGGAAAAATGGCTTCTAAACGGTGGTATTCCCTTACCCACTACAACTTGACCCCACAAAAGAATATGAGGCATCTTTATTGTCGATGGAAACTTATAATACCTTGTTTAATATCACAGAGAAAAACAACAAGTTTAGTTATAATCCAGGAAGTGGATATAAAACTATAACCGTTTCACCCGGAGCTTACGAGATTTCTCAAATATCTTCTGAAGTCTCTCACCTTATGAAAGAACAAGGTGATGAACCAAAAAATATTGTAATAGATATTCAAAAACACACTTCAAAATCAACTGTTAAACTTAAAAATAATTATAAAGTTGATTTCACGATTGAAAAATCGTTTAGAGAGCTATTGGGTTTCTCTTCAAAAAAGATTGAAACGAACGGGACGTTTTACAGTGATAATGTCATTCAAATATCCTCAAATGTCAATAAATTCACTATTAATTCATTGTGATTTGATTGATGGTGCTTATAACGATGGAATAAGAACAAATACAATATTTTCATTCAGCGCATACTCAACCCCGATTGGTTATAAATTTAATATGGAACCAAAAAATCTTGTCTATTTACCTGTCAGGAAAAACCATATACAGAGTAAATTTTTGATAACCGATCAAGATAATCGTATGATCTCCTTTAATGACGAAATTATATCCATCAGAATTCACCTACGCGAAGTTTTTCAATAAATAAATAATGGTTATTGTGAGAAAACACGAGTTGGGAAAATATAAAATAATTACAGGGGAGGGCATGTTCCTTTCACCATACTATAAGGGTGAAGGTATGTTTCTTGGTAGAGGATACTATAAACCAAAGAGACAACGGGGTGTGGGACATCAATTTAGAAATAAAGGAGATGGGATAATTGATACTCTAATGGGTATTAGTTCAACCATTCTTAAACATAAAGACCTAATTGGTTCAACTGCTTCTGCCGTGGGCTCAGTTGCGGGTGCTATAAAGAGTATAAAAGATGCTCAAAAGGAGTCTCATAAATTACAAGCAATCAAAGAAATTAAAAAAGGTAAAACTCAACTATCTTCACAAGAACGACAAAAAATCATTAAAATACTTGGGTCAGGGTTTCAACGATTTTAATGCTCTATAAATACAAGTATGGAAGCGATTTGTAGTATCTATGATTTGGATGATACGATTATCATTTCAAACTCCATGAAAAAGAAAGACTATTTTAAGGCAAATGCTATAACAGGAACAGACTGGAATTCAAACAGAACAAAAAGTTTTGAAATAAATAATCAACAAACTTACTTCAATCTAGCTGATAGTTTCTTGCTGTGTAAATTTAAATTCACTAACGCTGCAAATAATACTAATGCTACACTCGTAAATGATTTCTTCTGGAAAATGTTTGATAGTGTCCGCCTGTATATTGGAACACAAGAGGTTGAAGCGGTTGATTATGTCTCTGCTACATCTGAAATGATGAAATTTACACTATATTCGTTTAGTGATAGAATGGGTAAGGGAGCTGTTGAAGGTTTTATTCCTGATATGTTAACGGATACAAACGCAGACCCTGGTTATAGTCAAAGGAAGGCAATGTATAATGGTGATACAAAAACAGAGAATAGTTTTACCGTAGCAGTACCTCTGAAAGGTATATTTGGATTTTGTGATTATGACAAAGTTTTGTTTGGGCTTAAAATTAGATTTCAACTCCAAAGGAATGATAATGTAAATAGGTTGCTTTTTGGGGCTGAGAATGCTTTTGGAGACAATAATAAATTTGTTATTAATGATTTGTGTTGGTATATCAATGAATATACTCCTAATCTTAAAACGGAAGAGATGTTGAATAGAAGACTTAACTCAAAGACCCCGCTAAATGTATCATACCTTAAAAGAAGATGTCAACACGTTAAACTGGAACACACTACCTACACTTGGAATTTGGGTGTTCTTCAAGGAAAGCCACGATACCGATGGCTCATTTTTTTAAAACCAGATGGAGAGGACGGTACTGATAAGAATAATGCGCTGAGTGATAATGCTAAGGTGAAACAACTTCGGGTTTCTCTTGATGGCACATTTTATCCGCGAGATAGATTGGAAATTGATTGGGAAAAAAATGATTATGCGGAAGCCTACAAGTCTTACCAAAAGGTGTGTGAAAGCAACGGTAATAATGATCCTATTTTGGATATGGTTGCGTTTCAAAAACTTTATACGATCTACGCAATTGACCTGAGTTCTCAAAAAGAAACTATAAAGTCTAATAGAGTGGATACTTCTCCATACATTGAAAGAGGGGAGAGTGAAGAAGTTGATACTTATTGTTTGCTTTTGGAGGAAACAGAATTACAGATTAATACAGATAATGGTGTTATGATTAATATCACATAGGTTTTTTCTCATAAATAAATGAGTAGGAAAGAACCGGTATATGTTAATCAAATCAATCTTAATAAATTAACATCTTGTATTCAAAATCAAAAGCCTTGTATTATTAATGTTAATACAATTCAAAGAAAAGGAGCAGTAAGAATTGATGTTTTACTCACAAGAGAGCAGGTGAAAACACTAAATGATGTTGGATCACTTAAAATTAAAATGACAAAACCTATGTTAAAGAAATATTCAATAAGGGAAACGAGTGGAGGATTTCTCCTGTTTCTAATTCCTTTATTTGCTGGTTTAAGTGTGGCGGGAGCATTGACTGGTGGTATTTCAACAGCGGTAAAAACTGCTAACGAAAGGAAGGCACAACTAAAAGCTCAAAAAGAATTGGAAAGACATAACAAGGAGTTGGAGAAACAAATTAGTGGAAGTGGTGTAATTGTAGATTTTGCTGAAAAGCTTGAAAGCCGACCTGATAAAGCGAGATTGTTAGTTGGAGATATGCTTTCCTCTATTGCTCAAGCGGGTGTTAAACTAACTAAACGGGGTAATGGATTGTATCTTTCTCATAAATAAATGGATAAATGGTTTAAACAATTTGGAAAGAATACAACGTCAAATATAGAACTAGCTAAGTATTTGTAAAAAACTAAAAATTGATAATGTGGTAATCTGTATGAGAGATGAATTAACAAAGTTGTCCAAGAATACAAAGAATATTATTATGAATTTAAACACACAGAATGGTTCTCATTGGGTTTGTATTCATAATAATAAAAATTTAAAAAAACCACCTTTAGAGGCCATTTTTCCCCGCAAGCGGGGGTTGGCCTTTTTCGGGAACTGTGGTTGTTGTTGTTTTTCGGTCCCCTTTTTGAAGCAATGTTTTACGGCCGGATGCCCTTCCTGACGCCAACCCTTTTTGCCGCCTTTAACGACAAGCAGGGAATTACCAGTGAACTGGTACTCAATTTGCCGACCTCGGAAGGATGACAGGCTGAGTCAACCCCCCTGGCGTTAATTCAGCGATTGACCGGGATTCGAACCCAGGATCCTAGGATCCTAAGCCGGCACCCTAGCCGCTAGCCCAACACCAGGGATCAACACCAGCTCCAACTCCAACTAACAGATCACAACACCAGGGCCGCTATTCATAATAGTCAGGATAAATATTATTTTGATAGTTATGGTATGCCACCGCCTGTTGAAGTAATAAAATTCTTACAGAATGGTGTTTATCAAACATTTCAAGTTCAAGAAATTAATTCTAAATGTTGTGGTCAATTATGTTTATATGTATTATTTCAACTCAACAATAATGAACATTTTTATGATGTCATTTTAAATCTAATATAAATGACTTTTGTTGGAAAAGATGGATCTATCTTTGGAGAATCCTCTCAGGATATTGATTTATCAAATTATTATACAAAGGCACAGGCTGAACGACAAAAATATAATATAACAAAAAATATTAATATGGAAAATACTGATAAATTAATCAATTATCCAAACCTTACAGATGTGAATGACTTAATTAGATTCAGTGATTTATCACAATATATATCTTTAAATAAAACAGCACGTTTTGTTAAACAAGTAAAATTTACAACCATAACACCTGGTTATACTGACCATACACCTTTCCTCATTCAATTTAACTATCTGCATACAATTGAATTTTATAAAGAAGGACATATAGTTAATATGCGAATTAATAAATGGGGGTATGATATGCCTGATTTAGGGTATAATTGGTTTTTTTCAATAAACTTAGAAGACCTACATGATTTTAATCAGTCTCGTAAAGAAGAATATTATCCGCTTGGTGAGGATAAGGAGTTATGTGGAAGTACAATTAGTAAACAACAAATACATGATTTTAAGATTTAAAAAATATATGATAGTATAGCGATGGTTAGCATGACAAAGTAGGAAGGTAATGAGATAAGGATAGAAAGCCGAGGAATACAAACCGATTTGGTAGTGGGAAGATGGGGTGGTATTACCTGTCATAATATTATTCTCACATATATTTCTGATACATAAATGGCAGGAAGAAGACTACAAGAGAATTATAATTTTTGTATTCAGGGATACCTACAAGAAAAGGGTGCTCGTTATTACATACCTTATGATTTGGAGCATATACATGGAAATTTTGTCATAAAAAACTGGCCTTATACTGATATTGTTAAACCCACAAATAGAGACTTGATTAAAATATTAAATAAAAATGAACTTCTCAAAGTTATGAAATATAAAACTCTTTTAGAAATCATCAACAAATCTTATTGGTATCCTATTATGAGAAAAATAATTATAGATACAAGAATATCTCAAAATACAGATGAGTATATGTATAATATTCTTTGGGGCTCAAACTCAAGGGTAGCAAGGGATGAGGAAGGAGTTGTGGAGAAGGAGGAAGGAGTTGAAGAAGAGAAGGAGGAAAGGGAGAAAAAGCAGAAGGAGGAAAGGGAGAAAAGGAGAAGGAGGAGAGGGAGAAAAAGGAGGAGGAGAGGGAGGAAAGGGAGAAAAAGGAGAAAAAGGAGAAGGAGGAGAGGGAGGAAAGAGAGAAAAAGGAGAAGGAGGAAAGGGAGGAAAGAGAGAGGGAGGAAAAATATAAAAATATAACCATTCCTGAGATTAATGAAAGATTGAAGGTATTACGGCAAATAAATCAATCTCAACGCACCGAAGAGGAAAATAAAGAATTGATGACTCTTACGAAGATATTGGTTTTTAAATTTGCTGAGATGAGTTCAGGGAGAAGATATACATGAAGAAGATAAAGATCATATAGTTGATGATGTTGGTGTTATTGACTTTAGTTAGTTTTATTTGTAAATAAATGGAGGAGAGAGTGAAGACATTCCTAAGGATTCTTTATGTTTTAAAAATCAAGATAGAAATGTATATGTTGAAAACCAAAAAGGTTTTGACACCATGTAGGACTTTTTCTCATAAATAAATATGAGTTATTGTCTCAAATGTAAAAAGAAAACTAAATCTAAAAATATCTCTTGTGTTAAAGCTAAAAATAATAGAGTTTATCAAAAAGGAATATGTCAAGTGTGTGGCTCTAAAAAGTGCCAATTCATCTCTCCTAAAAGTGGAGGAGACATACAAAAGTTTCTGTCAGGAAGTAAATTTACAACAACTGGAATTCCTGGGGAACTACATCTACCTGGATATTCTTTCTGTGGCCCAGGAACAAACTTGGATAAAAGATTAGATGAGGCTGACAATCCTAAACCTTGGTCTAAACCTATAAATAGGGTTGATCAAGTGTGTATGAGGCATGATATTGCTTATGGGAATACCACTACATTGGATGAAAAACATGAAGCAGACAGAGAAATGTTGTATAATTTGTCTTTGATACGAAATCCTACATTGAGAGAGAAAGTGGATCGGTTTCTTGTGAAAAAAATGATAAGTGCTAAATTGAAACTTGGTCTTGGTTATTCCCCAAAAAACTATTAAACTCCAATGATGTTATCAAGACTGAGGAGCTTTTGGCTGAAGAATTACACAAACCTATAATCACCAAGTTTAAAAGAAGGAAGGTTTATTCCAAAGACACTGACCACATATGGTCCGCTGATTTAATTGAATTGAATAATGACAGGGGATACAGGTATGCTTTAAGGTTTTTTTTACAGGTTTTACAGGTTTTAGTTTAAGGTTTAAGGTTTTAGTTTAAGTTACAGGTTTTAAGTTACAGGTTTAAGGTTTTACAGGTTTTTTATACAGGTATGCTTTAACCGTTATTGATTTGAGGAGTAGATTTGCCTGGGTTGTTCCTTTAAAAAATAAAAGGGGTGATACTTTAATGTTAGCCTTCCAACAAATATTTAATAAAAGTAAAAGGAAACCAAAGAAGTTATGGACTGATGAGGGAACAGAGTTCTACAACAAAATATTTATGAAATTTCTTAAGGGGGAGGGTATTAAATTATACAGCACCTTTAATGAAGAAGCAGTTGTTATTGAGCATTTTAATCGTACTTTGAAAGAGAAACTATATAAAAAATTCACACAACTCGGTTCTCAACAATGGGTATATTTAATTCAGGATATTGTAGATAATTACAATAATACAGTTCATTCATCAACAACATCAAAACCTTCAGAATCATGTACAAAATTAGAATATGAAAAGGAGATTAATTTGAGAAAACCGAAGTTCAAAGTTGGTGATATTGTAAGAATATACAGATGGAAAAGTCATTTTGAGAAAGGTTATATAAAAAAATGGACTAATGAATTATTTAAAATCGTTGATGTAATGGATACAGTCCCTTGGACCTACAAATTATATGATATGAATGGGGAAGAAATCTTGGGTTCATTTTACTCACAAGAATTACAAAAAACAAAACTGATCAGCCATTAAACAACAACCATCCATACTTTTATCCACCCCACCCAGATTAGTTAATTTAATTAGTGGTAATAAAAAAATAAAAAAATAAAAATCATAAACCACGCCCACATAGACCCCACCCACACAGACAAATTATTTCCCACACACAAACAAATATTTGTAGGATCATTTTTTGAGTGGTCTACTAGATGATCTGCCAGTGTATAAGGACCTGTGCTCAGTGTCAATAGTATAAGAGCCAGAAGGATCATAGGTTCATAAAGCTAGAAGGATCATAGGTTCATAAGGCTAGAAGGATCATAGGTTCATAAGGCTAGAAGGATCATAGGTCCATAAGGGTAAATGTTAGGAGGTTCATAAGGGGGGTGAGAGGGAGCAAATATTCGTAGGATCATTGTTTGAGTGGTCTAATGAACAACATTGAGGATAAGAGTAGGTGCTACAGCTAGTATGTCAAAAGGCCAAAAGGTTCGTAAAGATCAGGGTGGTAGAAATAGAGGTGTTAAGGGGAAATGAGGGTGAGAGGAAAATTAACATGTAAGTGAATGGAGAAATGAGGGTGGTCCAGGAACAACATTTATTCCCTACTGAGGAGGAGTTGAGAAGGGGAGGGGTGAGTTGGAAGTTTTGAAGGGGAGGGCTGGGTTGGGAGTTTTGAAGGAGAGGGATGAGGGGTAGATTTGAGGAGGAGAGGTGAGGGGGGAGATTTGAGGGAGAGGGGTGAGGAGGGAGATTTGAGGAGAGGGGTGAGGGGGAGATTTGAAAGTTTTGAATGATTAAAGAAAATCGAATATTAATGACAAACTGGGTTTCTTGAGATATTCAAATCAGAGATCCGTTTGAGAACGTTTGAGGAGAGGTGGAATGAAAATTAGTTTTGAGAATGAAGAAAGGAAGAATTGTTCAAGATTGACTTTTTTGTGAAGGAAAGATTTAATGAGCAAATTGATTGAAGCCTTTTGAACAGGAATTTTGGAGCGCAATGTTCAACCCAGTGTCAGAAAGCTGGGTCTCCGTCGAAGGTCAGGGGTCCTGCAGCAGGACAATGACCCAAAACACACTTCAAAAATTACCCAGGAATGGTTCAAGACTATTCAATAGGCTATTGGGCACAATCCTGGATGGCTTGCCACTCCGACACAGGATACTCAAACGGTTCATTCATCCCAGTAAGCTCGTACTCATTTTGCCGACCTCGGAAGGATGACAGGCTGAGTCAACCCACGCGGTGTTAATTCAACAGTGCAACAGGGGCTCAAATTCAGGACCTTAAGATCTTAAACCAGCCAACTTTACCGTTAATCCAACACCAGACTGACTACAGTCACGTGAAAAAGTAAGTACACCCCATGTAAAGTTTTGACTTTTTCAACATATTTCAACATACAGCCATTTGATCTTCATTTCAACAATATTGACAGATAAAGGTGATATAATATAACAAATATCATGAAACATTTACATTTTGTAGTCCATTGTATAATTTAAATAAACATAATTGCAAATTTCGCATGTGGAAAAAGTAAGTACCCCCTTGGCTCTAATAGGTGGTATTGCCCCCTTTGGCAGAAACAACCTCAAGTAGGCGATTCTTATAACTGTCTACCAATCTCTGACATCGACTGGGATACATTTTTGCCCACTCCTCCATGCAGAATTCTTTCAGCTGTGCGATGTTTGAGGGGTTTCTTGCATGCACAGCTCGTTTCAAATCCTCCCACAACATCTCGATGGGATTTAGATCCGGGCTTTGACTTGGCCATTCCAGAACCCTCCATTTCTTTCTTTTCAGCCATTCCTTGGTGGATTTACTGGTATGTTTAGGGTCATTGTCATGTTGCAAGGTCCACCTTCGGTTGAGCTTCAACTTTCCGACAGATGGCCTCACATTATCCTCAAGCACCCTCTGGTACAATGAAGAATTCATAGTGGATTCTATGTTGGTGAGCTGCCCAGGCCCTGATGCAGCAAAGCTGCCCCAAACCATAATATTTCACCACCATGCTTTACAGTTGGTATCAGGTTCGTGTGGTCAAATGCTGTCTTTGGTTTTCACCAAACATGTCTTCTGGTACTGTGGCCAAATAGCTCTACCGTTGACTCATCTGTCCAGAGCACCTTGTTCCAGCAGTGTTGGGCTTTGCCAACATGTTCATTGGCAAACTTTAGTCTTGCCCTGATGTTCTTTCTGGACAGCAAAGGTTTCCTCCTGGCACACCTCCCATGTAGATCAAATTTGTGCAGCCTCTTTCTAACGGTAGACTCGTGCTCTTTGACATCAACAGTGGCAAGAGCTACCTGTAGGTCCCGTGATGACATTCTGGGGTTCTTAGAGACTTCCTTCAGCATCTTGCGGTCTGCTCTCAGGCTGACCTTGCTGGGGCGGCCTGGCCTGAACAAGTTGGCAGTTGTTTGGAATCTTCTCCACTTGGAGATGATCTTCCAGACAGTCGAATGATTGATTTCAAATTGTTTGGAGATCTTTTAAAATCCCTTCCCAGACTCGTAGGCATCTATAACCTTCTTTCTGAAGGCCTCAGAGAGCTCTTTTGATCTAGGCATGGTGACGCCGCACACTTCAACAACAAAGAGCAAACCAAACGAAATGTCTGAGGTTTAAATAAGACAAGTTCCTCCAAGATCCTCTCTAACGATGTTCTAATCATTTCTACCTGAGCTGGTGCACCTGATTCTAATTTTAGGTATTTGAAGTAGTGATAAATGTAGGGGTGTACTTACTTTTTCCAAATGCGAAATTTTCATTTATGTTTATTTAAACTATACAATGGACTACAAAATGTAAATGTTTCATGATATTTGTTATATTAAATCACCTTTATCTATCAATATTGTTGAAATGAAGATCAAATAGCTGTATGTTGAAATATGTTGAAAAAGTCAAAACTTTACATGGGGTGTACTTACTTTTTCACGTGACTATGTACAACGACAGAACTCAAATTTTATTTTCTAATAGCTAAAATTAGACAATGAACATCTAGCTGAAGCATCAAACAAATGCAGGTTAGACCAATAGCAACTTACTGATGTTGAGCCACAGGTAGTCAAAATAAGTTGAAACATTCAATTGTTTGTAAGAAAATAGCTTTTAACAGTCTTTATCAAGATGGGACAAGTGAAATATGTCATCTCACACGCTTAAAAAGCAGCCAGATGGGAATATTGATAACTCACAAAGCTTCCTCTATAGTTCAGCTAGCATATCCAGGCAAGTTGAGACTTATTCTAAAGAATAGCAATGCTGCCGACTTTGAACATGCAGTCCAATTGCAGGTCCTCAGAGAAAAAACAAACAAAAAAAAAAACATGAATTTTTATTTTTAAGGGGCCTGTGCTTCATATGAAGACGTTTTTAGCCGTGTCGCAGACGCTGGTCATAGAGTGCCCTCTGCTGTTGTTGTTGTTGTTCTTCTTGTTCTTCTTCTTGTTCTTGCAGAGAAGATAAAACCTCAAAGCTCCACCCATTCTGGGAACCATAGCTCCACCCATTCTGGGAGAGCCTTCATATAAACAAATATCCACCATTTTATTAACTCGCATAGCTTTGAGGCCTGTTTTGTAGGCCCGTGGTGTCTTCCTCTCTCACACAGTTTTATTTCAAATCAAATTCGATATATCATTTCATTTTTCACAGTCGCTAACATAGTTTTAGACTCGGTTGAAAAAAAACGGGAAGAAAATCCGATGAAAGTTGCCCTTTATAGAACGAAATGAATTCTCAAAGGCCTGTAACTTCAAGTCCATTGAGATATTTTTTTAGTCTTCTTTCCGCGCTTTAAATCGCGGCATGGTCAGTCATACACCGCCCGAAATAAGAGATGGGAAAATGCCGAGATATATATATTTTGTTTAAATCGCGGCATGGTCAGTCATACACCACCCGAAATAACAGATGGGAAAATGCCGAGATATATTAAAAATTCGTCCATTTGATGACAATCGTCACGATGAAATATTTAATTTATACGTCGTCACAATAATGTGGAGAGAGGAGCATAGCTTCGTTCACGTGTCGCCACACACGGGAAATTGCCGAGATATATATATTTTAAATCGCGGCATGGTCAGTCATACACCGCCTGAAATAACAGACGGGAAAATGCCGAGATATATTAAAAATTCGTCGCTACACACAGGAAAGTGCCGAGATATATTTTCACTTTGCACAAAAATAACATCAAGTAATCGAATCAATAGGATTGTCCTGTGCCTATAACATCGACGTTATAGGCACAGCTGCATCTAGGCATTGTGTAACATCGACGCGGCTTTTGTTTTAATTAAAACTTTTTGTACTTGTTTTAAATAATAATGGTGAATAATGACACATCATGGAGGTGGGCCCCCAACTTATTTTCCTTTACATGTACAGTAGTTTTAGTGTTTTAAAGCTGGGCCATTTGCATAATGACATACATGGTGTAGAGGTAGCACACTTGCCTGTTAAGCTGTCTAGTCTGGTTTAAATTCTACACCCAACATGAAACTGCCAGGGTGCTAATTCGCAGGAAAAGCATTACGTTCCTCTCTCTGAGACACGTTAAGCCGGCGGTCCTAAATGTTAGCATTAGCTGAGTTATCACCAGCACCCTGATCGGAAAGTAACGAATTCCTGTCCCGACTTTTGCTGGGGGGCAAAGGCATATCAGCCAGTGTAGTTCTTGCTGAGAATCGGGTTCGGTAGCAGTGAACCTATCTCCGTGAAGAGAACCACGGTGAGTAAGTGTTGGTTGACAAATTGTGCAACATTTATGACAACACCAGGCAGAAATCATAAATGATAGAACCAAGTATCAACCAGACTAAAGAGTGGAGGTGTAATCAACCTTGGTATACAAATGGAAAACAAAATGAATGTAAAAAATATCAAATCAGTCTTATTGCAAAGGCAACTGGTAAAAAAGTTCACAAAACAAATAAGATAATTAATTTAAATACCGGTGAGTTGGATGAGCTGGTGAAGAGAGTGGTAAGAGAATTAAATTATTTCCCACACATAAACAAATATTTGTAGGATCATTGTTTGAGTGGTCTACTAGATGATCTGCCAGTGTATAAGGACCTGTGCTCAGTGTCAATAGTATAAGAGCCAGAAGGATCATAGGTTCATAAGGCTAGAAGGATTATAGGTTCATAAGGTTAGAAGGATCATAGGTTCATAAGGTTAGAAGGATCATAGGTCCATAAGGGTAGAAGGATCATAGTTCCATAAGGGTAAATGTTAGGAGGTTCATAAGGGGGTGAGAGGGAGCAAATATTCGTAGGATCATTGTTTGAGTGGTCTAATGAACAACATTGAGGATAAGAGTAGGTGCTATAGCTAGTATGTCAAAAGGCCAAAAGGTTCGTAAGGATCAGGGTAGCAGAAATAGAGGTGTTAAGGGGAAATGAGGGTGAGAGGAAAATTAACATGTAAGTGAATGGAGAAATGAGGGTGGTCCAGGAACAACATTGACTTCGTCAACAACAACATTGACGAATGACTTCGACAAGTACCTGACCTGCAGCTCTCATTGATCTGGTACCAGGAATCTCAGCGACTTCCTTGGCAGATCTCCAACCACAATTTGCTGAGTCACGAAGATGCCAGACATTTCTGTTGCAACCTGAAATGAAGTTTTGGGCAAAACAACGGCTCTTGGGAACCTGGGGAAAGAGTGGGTTGAGGAATAGAGGTTCTCCCGCAAACATTTTAACCTCATAGGACTCCTTTTGGCGGCTTACCACGATGGCTTGCCAAGCATTCAACAAGCTCTGGGAAAACAGAAGAAGGTGGGACACATCAACGTTTTGGGATTCGATCAAAAAAGTCTCAAGGCCATAACCGAGCATTCCAGCTTGCCTCAATATTCATTGTGCCACAGGGCGCCAGGGCAGTTTTTCAACATCGAACAGACATTGTATTGACCTTCAGCCGAAACTCCATCAGCCGACACTTTAGGTCAATGGGTCCTTGGCCACCAAGAGACAAGGGGTGGCAAAGTACATCCATCCGCAACCAGTGGTAACCTCCCCAAAATACATTTACCAATGTCTGTTGAATAGCCTTAAGCAAGCCTTCTGGTGGCTGCAAACAAATACATTTATGCCACAGGACAGAGGCGACCAAGGTGTTAATAATCAGGATTTGGCCTCTAAAGGACATTTGTGGAAGGAACCTTTTCCATTTGTTGAGCCGCTTGGTTGCCTGTTCTACGACTCCTTCCCAGTAAATATGGGAGTACTGATTGGGTCCAAGATAAACACCTAGGTATTCAACCCCTTCTCTTGTCCAACTTATGTCTTTCGGAAGAGACTGAGGGGGAGTGAAGGGAAGCCTACCGGATGTACCGTGAGCTGAGGACATCCACAGAGCTTTGCCGTTTTGCCAATTGCTCCGCAAACATAAAGCAAGATAAAACCTGTGTAAGGACTCAACAAGAATAGTTAGGTCCTTATCATTCGTAATGATTACACAGACATAATCAGGATATGCTGATACCATGATGTGGTTCTCTTCTGCAGAAGGCACAAAGCCAGAAAGAGAGGCTCTAAGACTTATGAGTAGTGGCTCAAGAGAAAGGCTAAACAACAACCCTGACAAAGGACAGCCTTGCCAAACACCCCTCTGAACCTGAATGGGTGAACCAAGACGATTATTTACTTTGCACAAACTAAATATATTGTTGTATAACAATTTCACAAAGCCGATAAACTTTTCACCAAAACCAAACTTTTGCAGAACATGAAACATGTAAGTATGATCAATGCTATCAAAAGCCTTTTCAATGTCTCGGAAAATCAACCCAAGCCCCTCTTAATCCTTAAGGCCACAGTCAATCAAGTCTCTAATTGAAAAGACATTATCAGAGATTGATCCTCCCGGAATACTGTAACTCTCATCAGGATGAACAACAGTGTCAATGACAACCTTTAGCGGATTGGCCAACAATTTGGAAAAAAGTTTGTCGTCAGAACACAGTAATGAGATGGGGCACCAGTTCTCTATCCGATGGAGATCACCACCTTTTGGGAGAAGGCATACCACTGCTCTTCTACAGCTGAGGGGTAGTATGCCAGAGCGTAAGCTTTCTTGTAGCACCAGCAGTACTTCTGGACCTAAAATGTCCCAAAACGCTGTAAAAAAAATTCCACTGGAAGGCCGTCGATCCCAGGGGCTTATCCGTGTTCAAAGCTATGCAGAGCTGTGCTTAGCTCCTCCAAAGTAACGGCTCTTCAAGACCTTGACACTGGTCACAGCTCAATGAAGGCAGCTAATTCGTCATATCATCAACCATATCTTTACACACAGCTTTCTCCGCAAATAAACCAGAAAAAAACCTTTTCACAAGCATCTTAACATCACTTTCATTTTGTGTAATATTCCCCTTAGCATCTAACAAGGAAAAGCTTTGCCTTTGGGACTTCTCAACCCCTTCTAACTGGGAAAAACTTTTATTTGGGGTGTCAGAGAACTTCACATTTTGGATTCTGAGTCGAACTCACATCCCCATTACTTTTTCATGAATCAATTTCCTTAAATAAGTTTTTTTCTCCAAAAATAACTGACGTTTCCTGCCATTTTGAGACTTAGCGAAGTCTTCCTCTAAGCCTAAAATTTCGGTTTCCAAGAGAGAAACAGCAATCTTACTCTTGCTTGTGGAAAAGGACTTAAAATATTGACAAAAAACGCGAATCTGGGCTTTCACGTTATCCTACCATAACAGAACAGAAGAGTAACAACGTTTTCTTTGGATGAGTGCTTTCCAAAAACTACGAAAAGCATCCTTAAAACAGCAATCTTCCAACAGGCTGGTATTGAAAGTCCAATACGCAATTTTACGAATTGACTGAGAAAAGGACAGACCAGGCACAACCAGGTGGTGATCAGAGAAAGTAGAAGGGAAATGATTACAAGACACGAGTACGTTTCTAAAAGCGGGATTAATATACCATCGATCAAGCCTTGCAAGTGTAATTAACCCACCAGCACAACGGCACCATGTGTATTGAGATGTTTCCGGGTGCTGTATACGCCACGTGTCAAGTAGACCAAGTGATGAAAAACAATTCAATAGATCTTTATGAGATCCTGGAGGTGGTTCTTGTGTATTTATATCTAAACTCGGTTCAAAGGTGCAATTGATATCTCCTCCAATACAGATACAATGATCAAAGGCTACTGTGTGAAGGTAATTGGTCAGACATGTGAAAAAATCTTTACGAGCTAAGCTGCTACAAGGAGCATATACATTGAGTAAGGTGAGGTGAAATCCTTGAGAGACCACCTCCAAAGATGCTAAGTGTCCTATAAATATTTCATTAAAACTACATGAGTCAGGAACAAACCCCGGACGAAGCAAGAAAGCAATTCCCGCAGAAATAGAGGACAGATTGCTAAAGAAACACTGCCCAGTATTAAGTCGAAGCCTGTCAGGCTGTGAAGTCTCTGTTATGTATGTTTCCTGCAATAAACATATATCGATATGTTTCTGAAACAATAAGTTTTGAACTTGGAGCTGACGTAAATGGTTAGCACCACCACCATTCATGTTTAAGGTGCCAAACAGCACTTCCTTCCTTTTCATGCCTCATCAAGGGGGGTTTAGCTGCTGTTGAGACAGTTCCAACCTTGCTTTTGTAATGAATTTCCTAAGTCGATGAATTTGTGCTTTTGCTAAGAATTTCGAACTATACACTTTGCAGTCTGCATGAAGGAAAGCAAGTCAGGAAAATGTTTTTGAATCATGACGTTTCGCTGCCTAAATGTCTCATTTAGAAAGGCCACAATAACCTCGGGGAGTATTTGTAACTGCTCAGATGATGACTGTGACGGCTCAGTCACCTTCATGTCATCATCTGAAGCAGACATCCCAGATAGCATTCCACCAGGTTCATAAATTTCAGTTTGGACCTTTACCAACTCGTTTATAGACGGGTCTTGGGTCTGGGGGGGTCTGGGGAGGTCTACATCGACATGAGACGGGGCTGTTGCACCACCATCTTGTACAACTACGTCGGGCACCTCCGTCGGGGCCACACCAACTCTATTCTGATCATTTGTTGCAGTGGGAACATTGGGAAAGACTGATGCACTATTTTGTGATGATGCACAGACTGATGCACAGAAAATGGATTGATGCCTATGTGATGCATGGTACTACGTCAGCAATTGTCATCGAAAGACTCAGACACTGTTTCGCCACTCATGGTCTGCCCAGGATGATCGTGAGTGATAACGGTTCGTGTTTTTCCAGGTCCGAGTTTGCCGAGTTCACACGTCGGAACGGCATCAAACATAAGTTTGTCAGCCCACATCACCAGGCTTCAAATGGCTTGGCCGAACGATCTGTGGGAATCATCAAATCCGGATTGCAGAAACTGGGAAACAAAGCTTTCTCATCTCCTGTTCAAATACCGCATCACGCCACAATCAACAACCGGTGCAGCTCCGTCTGAGTTATTGATGAAACGACACTTGAGATCGACACTTGACAATCTCAAAGCGGACATATCAGCAAATGTTTATTAGAGCCAGCTTTATCAAAAGTTGGTGCACGATAAGTCATCCAACAGTCGCTGTATCAACACAGGAGATCCAGTGTTTGCCCAAAATTTTGGTACAGGTGCGACGTTGCTACCGGGGGTCATCATCGAGAAGCCAGGTCCACTGTCCTGCGTGATTCGCCTGCAGGACGGCCATGAAATTCGTCGACATCAGGACCACATAACCTACCGTCACTGTCAGTCGATAAAGCCTGCAGCGTCGTCACAGTCAGAACAACAGTTCGACCGGCCACTGCTGGAGATCGTCGTGGCCGCTCCAGCCGGCTCGGATGCCCCGAAAACCTCTGTGAATGCTACACCCTTCGTGGAGACCAAAGGAATCACCTCTGACTCTGTATCCACTGGTACACCGTGACGCTCAATGTGTGAGAGAAAAGCACCCGACCGTTTGAATCTTTGAATATGTTCTATTTTCACGTTGACATATGTTCTATTTTCACGTTGACACATGTTCTATTTTCACATTGACACATGTTCTATTTTCACTTATTTTCTTTATTCTCATAATCGTTTGCACACATATTTTCACATGTTTTGGAAATGTTGCTTTTGAAATGTCAATTTTGGAAGTCCAGCACGTATTGCTCTTGGTAATTTTGGACTTAAAGGGGAGGATGTCATGTATGAAGCTGCAAATATTCACCATTGGTTTATTGACCGCGGGTTTATTTCCGTTTTTCCGGAAGTTACGGCCTAGCTCGGATGGCGCTGTGGTGAATCGGGCCTGTATCGGGAGAGTCAATAAACGTGTGCTACAATCGATCGTAGTCTGTCGAGATACCTTACACCCGTCAATAGGATTGGATCAAACACTAAGTTTCCATTGAGTCTTTTTCAGGTTTGCTCTGAAATACACGGAGTTCGACTGACTGTAACGATGTCTGCTGGCCTGGTCTTCTGCACCCATTCATTGTGACCTATATTGGTACCCCTCCGACTTTTTGGCCCTCCATTTATCGAACACCAAATATCCCATTATTCACTTAACAGAAACGAATCTACGTGGGAATCACGACAGTGTTCTTTCCGTTTCTGTTAACCAAGCGTACTCCATTGCCTCTCTCTCTCTCTCTCTCTCTCTCTCCCTCTCTCTCTCTCTCTCTCTCGCTCTCTCTCTCTCTCTGTCTCTCTGTCTCTCTGTCTCTGTCTCTGTCTCTCGCCCCCTGCTGCGACGTTGGTGAGTCCTGCGTGGGTGTGGCAATCATGACGACTGTGTGTGGGGAGCTGTGAGTACTGTGCTGTGTTGTTGTCTCTCCGTCGTTAATCCTGCATCTTGCCGGAGTATAGACGTTTCACTTTAAATCATATTTATTTTCTTTCGTTTGGTTTAATTATTATTACCTTTTCCTTTTTTTTAAAAAAATCTCCTCAACCCGAGTTGTTCGGGTAAACGGAGTTCCTTTGTTTGAGTCATGGCGACGACTCGTTCGCAGCAAGACGCTGCGTTCGAATTGTTAACCCGCAAACATGCTCTGGTTTGTGTCCCTCCTGAAGGGATTCCGACCGAAGAGATCGTCTTGGCGGTTGGAGAGGTTATCGGAATCGAACATGCACGTGTTGCGTAACGTATTGTTGTGGATATGAGGACTGCATATATATTTTTTTATTGTGTGCTGTATGATTGTTATTATTGTTGTTGTGCTGTGCCTCCTGCCTCCGGAGCTGTGTAAGATCAAAAGGGCGTCCCATAGTCCACAAGCATACACGTCAGCCAATCATAGGATATTCATGTTCGATAGTTATATCTTATTCTGTGTTTTAAGATAAGGCTGTGTCTCCCATTAATTGAAATACTCCATTGCACCAGTAAGAGAGAATAGATCCCCTTCCATTCCCATCCCCAAAAATCCCCATTTCCTTCACATCCCCCCTTTCGTGATTGCCGACCCTCGATTGCCATATTACATCCCCTCTCGTCATTGCTGAGCCTCGATTCCCAATCACCTCCCCTCCAATAACCGCCATTGACCACGAGGCTCGAGTCAGGGAAGAAAGGCGTGTCTCCACCTCGTCAGAGGAGGGGAGGGGCGCGCCCGCCCGTCGTCGTCCGGGGCGGAGTCCGAGGGTCGCGCGACCAACCAGGGCCGCGGTGAGTGACCCGGTAGGTGTGCCCTCGGAGTCGGCGGCTTGATTTCGCTGGAGGTGATAAAAGCGACTGTAAGGGACTGCTTTATGAGAGAGGCCTTGGAGATGAGCATGAGATGAGAAGAGAAGAGAAGAAGAAAGAGAGTTGCAAGGAGTTGGTCACAGTCGGTTGCCAGAGAGAGAAGTCGGTGGTGAGGAGTGAGAGAAGCAAGAAAGAGTTGAGGGTTGAGGGACCAGACCAGTGAGACAAGTCCTGGGAACGCAGCGGACGGAGGCCGCCGCAGCCGCGACACCCGACCGCCAAAGGGGGCCTGAACGGCGGTTCGGAGCAGGGCCGAAACGGAACGGCGGCTGCTGAACGCGCCGGTTGTGCTGCAAGACCCCCCCCTTGGACCTTTCCTCTCCCGCCAGCCATCCACCTTCTGCCATCCCTGGCATTCCCCGTGTGAGTCGTCTTTGTTTGTTCTGTCCTGGGTAATAAGTTAAGTCTGTAGATAAGCTAAATTTGCACTGTGTCACCTGCGTCTTATGTGTTGTAAATAAACTGAATTGCTTTTTGTTGCTTGTGTGTAAATAGTAGGAATAAATTTAGTAGTATTTCCAACCTGTTTGTCTTCATTTTCCTCTTTGCATTGCGTCGTTTTCGTCTTTTCCCTCATTGAGCAGCTGGGGTGCGATGCAACCAACGTTCGGGTGGAATCGGGTGAGTTTTGTTAGGTCGCGGTTTTAAACCACCGCTCGGTCTATAACATCCTAACCGCGATCTATAACAATTGGTGTCGAGGAGTGAGATTCGGACCCGGGACTAAATTAGTTAGGCCCAAATTTTGGGAGGGAAAATCAAGCCGGAGCGCGTACGGCGCTCGACCGAATCGATTCGGAGCGCGGTCCCGCAGTTACTGCGCTCGCCGAAATTATAACAAAAAAAAAAAAAAAAAAAAAATTTTGGATTTGTTTTACGAAACTCGAATTTTGAAATCGCGCCATGGCTGTCCAAGGCGACGGGATGCCGGTGGGAGAGATAGAGGGGTTAGAAGTAACCCAGGACTTCGGGGAAGAAAGGGAGGAGGAAAATGGCAATGTGGTTGCGGGAATTTCAGGTGCACAAAATGGCGCTCTAGCGCACGTGATTACAGCGGCGCCACATTTAGCCACGCCCATGGTCGCGGTAGGCGAACCGGAGATGCCAATGGATTTGAACCTTTTTTTTATACAAATGAAGGCCCTTATGGCCCAGAATAGTGAGCAATTGGGGGTAATGAGGAACCAATTGGGGGTAATGGGGAACCGGATGGATGCTCAGGGTGAGCGATTGGAGGGCAAAATAGGGGTAATGAGGGACGAAGCGAGGGGTACCGGTGAGGGATTAGACAAGAAATTAGAGGGGTTAGACAATGGGATAGAAGGGGTGAAACATGGGTTAATGGGGGTAGAAAATAGAATGGCTGCCCAGGAGAATCAGATAGAGGGAGTGAAAAATGGGTTAATGGGGTTAGAAAATAGGATGGAGGACAAATTGCGGGAAATAGGGGAACAATCCGCCCGGGAAATCGAACAGATGGGGAACCAGATGGAGGAAATACGACGAGGGGTGAGTGAGGAGGTCTCGGGGCTGCGCGAGGAGGTAAAGCGAGGCGAAAAGCGTATAGAGAAAGAAGTGAGGAATAATACGGCTAAGTTACAAGGGGGAATAGAAGATCTGACGGAGGAGGTGGAGCAGCTGACAGAGGGACAAACGAAGTTAGTGGAGCAGGTTCAAAAGAACACTGCGGTACTAGGAGGGTTGAAGGCGACACAAAAAGAAATTAAAAACGAATTAATAGCGACGCAGAGGCAATGTCAGATGGTAAGGGAGGAACTGACAATGAGGGTGGACGAGGTGACAGAGATAATGGAGACAAAGGACCGGCAGGTGAGGATGCACATAGAGACGGTCACGGTAGCCTTAGAGGACGAACTTGAGGGGACGCACCGAGAAATAAAAGAGGTTAAACAAAAATTAGAGGAAGTGGGAGAAGAGGTGAGTGAAATTAAGAAGGGACGGACAGAAACTAAGAGGGAGATAAAGGAGGAAGTCATGGAATATGTACAAGGTCTGTGTTCAAATCATGATGTGATGCTCACTAACCAAATAAAGAGTTTGCAGGTGGCAAAGGAGGTGCGGGGACGAGGTGCCAAGGTGAGTGGCAATGTACATGATGTGAGGAAAGCTTCAGTCGGCTTGGGGATTGGTTTGGATCCGGGTGTTCGTGAAAGGCCGTTGGTGAGGTGTGTGACAGGACAGGTGTGCGAAAAAAGAGGTGTGCGAGAATGTCCGACCATGGGGTGTGTGAGGAAAAAGTGCACGCCGAGGAGTGAGTGTACCGTCAAGAGTGAGTTGGTCGAAGCGCGTGTGCGAGGGAGCACAGGGAAGCGCGGTGTGGTGAGTGTTACGGAGGAAGTAACGAAAAAGTGTGCGCGGGAGGATGCGCGAGAAAGGTGTGTAACGGACGGGTGCATGGGGAAAGTGCATGCTGTCAAGAGTAAGGGAGAATGCATGCCTGTGGTGAGTGTTACGGAGGAAGTAACGAAGAAGTGTGCGCGGGAGGATGCGCGAGAAAGGTGTGTAACGGACGGGTGCATGGGGAAAGCGCATGCTGTCAAGAGTAAGGGAGAATGCATGCCTGTGGTGAGTGTTACGGAGGAAGTAACGAAGAAGTGTGCGCGGGAGGATGCACGAGAAAGGTGTGTAACGGACGGGTGCATGGGGAAAGCGCATGCTGTCAAGAGTAAGGGTGAGTGCGCGACCGAGAGTGGAGGTGAGAGTAGTGAGAGTGAAACGGAGCGTGAGTTGGTTGTGGCAGGTGAGCGAGGATGTACACCTGGAATAGAAGGATGCACACCTGGAATGGTAGAGCGTGAGTGGGAATGCACGCTGGAATTGGTAGTGAGACACGTGGTTGGGTGTGCGGGTGAGAGCACACCTGTGATTGTCACAAAGGAGGTGACCGAGAAAGGGGCGCGAAGAGGTGTATTGGTGAGGTGTGCGAGCGACGAATGTGTGCCAAGGTGTTCGGTGGTCAGGTGTGTGACCAAGTCGATGGGCGGAGTGAGTGTACCGGGGTGTGTAAGGAAAGGTACGAGGAGAATGGGAACGGCTGCATGTATGAGCACGAAAGGGGTAGCGTATGCATGTAAGCCTGCAGGTGAGGCGTCGACGATAACCGGGTTAAAGGTTAGGTCGACTTTTAGCCGGATCGGGCCCTCGGTGCGTGCCGGGCTTCGCGTGCCGCGAGAACCGGCGGGGATCCGAACCACGGCGGTTTCGAAAGAACCGCCGTGCGCGATCCACGCTGGGCCTCGCGTGGAACGGCCGCGTCCGGGCTCCACTGGGCGGAGCGGGCAGCCCGATAGGAAGGGTCGTCATGGCGACCACTTTCTATTGAGACGTGCCGGCAGGTCGAGATCGGGACATTGGATGGCTCCACGCCGAGGTGGTGCATGGGATCTCGGCCCGGGTAAGCCTCCGTCCCTGCCCCGAATGCGGGACGTATCCAGCCGCTGGCACAAAACGACCCGCGTTCATTGCTCGGCTGTACGAAGCCGGGCTGTAGATGTGAATTGGCGCACCGAGAGGATGTAATAAGTAGACGGGTGATGTGAATTGGCGCACCGAGAGGATGTAATAAGTAGACGGGTGATGGTGATAGTGATAGTGATTTAAAACGAAATTTAGAAAAGTAAATGGAATTGGCAGTAAATGGAAAATTTTTGAATTGTTGGATTTGGACGAGCGAAATTGGTAGTGAGAGACCCCCGATGTGGTGGGGTGGCAAATCCACCATCCCTCACAGATGGGGGGCAAAGGAGCAATAGCTTATGGGGTGTATGGCAGTGAAAACTAGCCCGGGTGGGTTAGGATATTGTGTGTAGGGATCTAGAGAAGATGACCTTAGGTGACGTTAAGTTTAGTTAGTGACTGATACCTGTAGTGGGGACGCAGGTAGATTAGTGTGGATTATAATGACGTGGGAGCGCAATAGTTTAAAGGGACGACTGGGAAGCGCAAGTTTCAGAGGGGAGTAGTTAGCTGAGATGATGCCGTGCGTGTGAGGATTGAACAGGTGAGAATGGAACAGGTGTGATTGCACAGGTGTGCAACTGAACAGGTGTGTGGAGCAGTGTATGAGTGAGTGATGGTGATGTGTGTTGCGTTGACCAACTGGTCCAGAAAGAGGAGGAGGGTGCAGGTGGCACCAGGTGAGATTGCACAGGTGTGCAACGACAGGTGAATGAAAGACAGGTGTATGGAATAAATGGTATGGAGTAGTGGAATGGATGGTCGTGGAGTGAGAATGGTGGAAATTGTGGAGTGGAGTGGATGGTGCGAAGGTGTGAATGGGGGAAGAGTGGACCCCCATCACGGATACCCGGGGCGGGTAGTGTAAGTGTTAGGTAGAGGGTATAGGTAAATTGTAGTTGGATATTGGCATCTGTGGTGCGGGTGACAGAATGGTATGTGGATGGGTGCGTTGGTGTTGTGGAAATGGCTGGGCGTGTAGCCTGTTAGTGTGTGTAGTTGGTTTGGGCACTCCACCACTGTAAGGATGTCGGCCAGGTGAGGCCGCAGGTGGGCTCTGGGAGCCGGTAGTAGTTGTGTGGATGGGGCCCGAGGATCCGGAGGACGGACCCGGGTAGCCCAGTGCCAGAGGGCACCAAGGGGTGACAGAGCCAGGAGAGGGGCTGTCCCCAGTTAGTTAGGTTAGGGTAAGGAGCTAGGTAAGCTCGGGTGGCAACTACAGTGGTGGAAGTGTGCAGGTGGGTAGACCTGTTGGGAGAGGTACACGTCGCAGCCCAGAAATTGTGCTAGAGCACCGGGAGATGAATCGGGGGAGTGAGACCCCAAAATTGAGGAGCACCACAGTTTGGCCAATGGGAATTGGTTATTAGAACCCGTAGTGTAAGTTGGCCAATGGATTGGCAGGGAAAGACCCCGGGTAGTGTAAAGTGTGTTAAAGTCATTTAGAGGATAGGTAGGATGAAGGATCTCCTCGCACCATCTGCATCCACTCACCGGAGGTGACAGGTACTCCACACCATGCCATGTTTTATTATTTTTTATTGTGCAAATGTTTGGAATGTGAGACGCATCATGACGTGGGTGTGACATTGTGCTTTGATGTTCCATCTCTGCCTCCTTATGAGGATTGATGATGAATTGATGATGGCAAATTTTTGAAGTAGAGGGATTGTGGAGACGAATTTGATATAGGGGAAATATGGGGAAGACGTGACAGTAGTGACGAATTGGTAATGTGTAGGTTTTGTACAGATGGGGTAAGGGCAAGGGTGGGCTCGGTAACAGGGGGGTGACGTACGGTAGGGACGAGCTTTCTCACTTCGCCCTCCATACGCATTTCGCCTTGCATTGCCCTTTTTGATGTGTACCCTTGAGACCTTACCCCTCGCTCATCTGTCTTGTCCCCCCTTTTTGTCTCCCACATGAGGACCTGAGCGCCGTTGGGCGCCGAGGGGAGCGTGCGTGGGTCGGCCATTGTGCGCCCGAAATTCCCAGAACCAGCTGTCTGCATCGATGCACCACATTATGGACCACATGTCTGTGGCCGAGCACCACCTATGGACCCCATGGGTTGGGGCATGGCCCCTCTGCTGGAACCGGCCATGAGGGCCCGAAATCTTGCTGGCGGACCTTGGCCACAGGGCACCGATGCCCCACAGGTGAACCACACTAGTCGGCCCTGTGGGCCATAAATAAAATAAATAAGGACACATTGGGCACACTTTATTGAAAATAGGCCGCCAGTAAGCAAAGCAAAATGAAAATGACAACATCTGGAAGACAAATAATAATCACCAGCAGAGGGAGCCGAAGAGCAAGAGACACCTGCAGGGTTAGGGGTTGTTGAATTTATTTTATTGATGAACAGTGGTGACTGCACTGATTGGTGCTTGAGGGTGTGTTGGTGCGTTATAGGTGCTTTCATGGTGCATTGATGCAGAGCAGACTGTCCTCCCCCCAGAAAGAACAATTACAGGTCCTGGGTTAGTTTTGTAAATAAAAGCAGAGTCATTGTAAATAATGCTCCCCACCGTCAGTGTATAGTTTGAAGACCATTCCGCAATTCGGTTAACTGTGGGCGAAAGTCTGTTAGGCAGGGTGCAATGGAGCAGCGGGACACATTTATTTATGTTTAAACTGTCGCACTCAGGGTCAGGTTAAAAATAGAGGGAACTACACCTACGTGTCACGCTAAAGCTAAAAGTTGTAGGCCCGGGACGTGCCTAAGAGGAGGAGAGTGCAGTGTTGTGGATATGAGGACTGCATATATTTTTTTTTATTGTGTGCTGTATGATTGTTATTATTGTTGTTGTGCTGTGCCTCCTGCCTCCGGAGCTGTGTAAGATCAAAAGGGCGTCCCATAGTCCACAAGCATACACGTCAGCCAATCATAGGATATTCATGTTCGATAGTTATATCTTCTTCTGTGTTTTAAGATAAGGCTGTGTCTCCCATTAATTGAAATACTCCATTGCACCAGTGAGAGAGAATAGATCCCCTTCCATTCCCATCCCCAAAAATCCCCATTTCCTTCACATCCCCCCTTTCGTGATTGCCGACCCTCGATTGCCATATTACATCCCCTCTCGTCATTGCTGAGCCTCGATTCCCAATCACCTCCCCTCCAATAACCGCCATTGACCACGAGGCTCGAGTCAGGGAAGAAAGGCGTGTCTCCACCTCGTCAGAGGAGGGGAGGGGCGCGCCCGCCCGTCGTCGTCCGGGGCGGAGCCCGAGGGTCGCGCGACCAACCAGGGCCGCGGTGAGTGACCCGGTAGGTGTGCCCTCGGAGTCGGCGGCTTGATTTCGCTGGAGGTGATAAAAGCGACTGTAAGGGACTGCTTTATGAGAGAGGCCTTGGAGATGAGCATGAGATGAGAAGAGAAGAGAAGAAGAAAGAGAGTTGCAAGGAGTTGGTCACAGTCGGTTGCCAGAGAGAGAAGTCGGTGGTGAGGAGTGAGAGAAGCAAGAAAGAGTTGAGGGTTGAGGGACCAGACCAGTGAGACAAGTCCTGGGAACGCAGCGGACGGAGGCCGCCGCAGCCGCGACACCCGACCGCCAAAGGGGGCCTGAACGGCGGTTCGGAGCAGGGCCGAAACGGAACGGCGGCTGCTGAACGCGCCGGTTGTGCTGCAAGACCCCCCCCTTGGACCTTTCCTCTCCCGCCAGCCATCCACCTTCTGCCATCCCTGGCATTCCCCGTGTGAGTCGTCTTTGTTTGTTCTGTCCTGGGTAATAAGTTAAGTCTGTAGATAAGCTAAATTTGCACTGTGTCACCTGCGTCTTATGTGTTGTAAATAAACTGAATTGCTTTTTGTTGCTTGTGTGTAAATAGTAGGAATAAATTTAGTAGTATTTCCAACCTGTTTGTCTTCATTTTCCTCTTTGCATTGCGTCGTTTTCGTCTTTTCCCTCATTGAGCAGCTGGGGTGCGATGCAACCAACGTTCGGGTGGAATCGGGTGAGTTTTGTTAGGTCGCGGTTTTAAACCACCGCTCGGTCTATAACATCCTAACCGCGATCTATAACAGTATGAACCAGAAGGTAGTGGTCTTCGTTGCGGATGAGCATCGAGTTCACGATGTCGTGAGTTCCGGGTTAACCACAGAGAGTGGACACTTTGTTATGGCCTCCCCGATGGATGTCCCTGCAATGAAAATAATCGTTTCAAATTGTCCTCCCTCCATGTCCAATGAAAAACTCGTGTCTGTTTTTTCTCGATATGGTACAATCGTGTCGAGAATCTCGATGATCCCCCTCGGGTGCCGCCATGAAAAAGCGAAGTACGTGATGAGCTTTCGACGGCAGCTTCACATGGTTCTTCCAGACCGTGGGGATGATACGGGTTTAAAGGTTTCATTTAAGATTAAAATTGATGACCGTGGTTATCAAATGTACGCTTCATCAGCGACCTTAACATGTTTTCTTTGTGGGGGCATTTGGGCATTTGAAGAGATTTTGTCCGAAAGCTGCTTGTTCAAAGTGTGGGGAATGAGGCCACGTTGATCGATATTGTAAAACGGTTAACAACCCACTACCTCGTGTGGTGGAGGAGGTGACACCCAGTGTCTCAAATGTTTCTGCTGACACTGTGTCCTTACAGAGTGAGGAGGATAAAGAGGATTTTGCAACTGTGTCAAAAAAACGTAGAGCCTCCGCTCCTCGTGGCCCCACGAGTGCCCCCCAAAGTAGTTGTACTGGATACGAGTGGTGCAGTAGCTGAGGAACCTCAAGATAGTGAGAAAAAGATGGATTACCCTCCAATGATGGAATTTTAATCCAAAGTGCACAAGGTGGTACGGTTCCATCAAATAGTTGTACAAATGAAGGGTCTATTATTATTGACGAGCAACGGTACCCGTCCTACGGGCGGGGCTTCAATTGGGAAGCCGAAATGAAAAGGCAAAATATCAGAAATTGAAGGCAGAATTTTTTTATTTTAAACGATTCGTATAAACATCCGTCAAATCATATCACAAGTAAATCATCAAAATCAAAACAGTATCTTTAGAATTTCAATAAAAACCACATCACTGTTCATATCGGTAAATATTATTCCATCATGTTTCAAATCGTGATTAGTGATATCAGCTGTACGCTTTTCTTTCGGAAAAAAAAGGAATGATTTTGTACATCTTCTTCAGCTTAGAACTTCAGGATAGATGACATTGCTGATAAAAGTTCCTTTTCTCTCTTTGAAGTTCTTGGCAAACATTTTTATATTGTCACTGCTGCCAACGCGACTCATGGCGACACAAAGCTGTCCATGGCTGAAGAAATCTGTCTTTAGGTAGATGCCTACCTTTTCTAATGTCTGACCTTGAACCTTGTTACTGGTCATTGCAAAGCAGAGTCGGACAGGGAATTGTTTTCACTGCATCTGGAAGGCGAACAGGAACTGGAAGGGGAACAGGACTAGGAACAAGAATGATTGGAATCCTCGGTACACACTCCGCAACTCGGCACACACTGTGTTCTCGGCAAGGTACACACTGGCCATATCATGAAACGTTCATGAAACATGAAACGTTCATTAAAGGATTACGAAACGAAAAACATTACGAAATTAAGGATTGCACGAATATGTGAATTGTGATTGTGTTTCATTGTGATGTTTGTGCGGCGACGGGCGGTGTGTACAAAGGGCAGGGTCTTAATCAACGTGAGCTGATGACTCGCGCTTACTGGGAATTCCTCGTTCGTGGGACACTGTCTCAAGCCCCAGTCCCCATCATGGATGGGGCTCAGCGGTTTACCCGAGCCTGACGGTGAAGGGCAAGGTACACGTTGGCCCGTCCAGTGTAGCGCGCGTGCGGCCCCGGACATCGAAGAGCATTAAACGTTCATTTAACATTAAATGTTCATTAAACATTAAACGTTCATTAAAGGATTACGAAACGAAAAACATCACGAAATTACGTTCACACCGTCACATCAAACACTATCATGAACACATACATCGTCACAACATCGTCACAATGAACGTTATGCAAACGCGAATGTTATGCGGGAGTCCAAACCTGAGAATGCTGGAGACCAAAGCTGAAATTGGGAAAACGAAATAGCCTATTTTACTCCTGGAGATCCCAGGATTACCCACCCAAAATATCTTTGTGATCGGTTCAGCAGTTTTTACGGTACCTTCGAACAGACAGACAGACATTTGGTGAATTATAGTAAGATGAGACGTTGGTTGAATGTAAGGAGATATCATCATCATCATCATCATCATCATCATCATCATCATCATCATCATCACGACTACCTGAGCCTCAGCAAAATAGTGCATCAGTCTTTCCCAATGTTCCCACTGCAACAAATGATCAGAATACAGTTTGTGAGGCCCCGACGGAGGTGCCCGACGTAGTTGTACAAGATGGTGGTGCAACAGCCCCGTCTCATGTCGAAGTAGACCTCCCCAGGCCCCCCAGACCCAAGAACAGTCTATAAACGAGTTGGTAAAGGTCCAAACTGAAATTTATGAACCTGGTGGAATGCTACCTGGGCTGTCTGCTTCAGATGATGACGTGAAGGTGACTGAGCCGTCACAGTCGTCATCTGAGCAGTTACAAATACTCCCCGAGGTTATTGTGGCCTTTCTAAAGGAGACATTTAGGCAGCGAAATGTCATGATTCAAAAACATTTTCCTGACTTGCTTTCCTTCATGCAGACTGCAAAGTGTATCGTTCGAAATTCTTAGCAAAAGCACAAATTCATCGACTGAGGAAATTCATTACAAAAGAAAGGTTGGAACTGTCTCAGCAGCAGCTAAACCCCCCTTGATGAGGCATGAAAAGGAAGGAAGTGCTGTTTGGCACCTTAAACATGAATGGTGGTGGTGCTAACCATTTACGTCAGCTCCAAGTTCAAAACTTATTGTTTCAGAAACATATCGAAAGATGTTTATTGCAGGAAACATACATAACAGAGACTTCACAGCCTGACTGGCTTCGCCTTAATACTGGGCAGTGTTTCTTTAGCAATCTGTCCTCTATTTCTGCGGGAATTGCTTTCTTGCTTCGTCCGGGGTTTGTTCCTGACTCATGTAGTTTTAATGAAATATTTATAGGACACTTAGCATCTTTGGAGGTGGTCTATCAAGGATTTCACCTCACCTTACTCAATGTATATGCTCCTTGTAGCAGCTTAGCTCGTAAAGATTTTTTCACACGTCTGACCAATCACTTTCACACAGTAGCCTTTGATCATTGTATCTGTATTGGAGGAGATTTCAATTGCACCTTTGAACCGAGTTTAGATAGAAATACATCAGAACCACATCCAGAATCTCATAAAGATCTATTGAATTGTTTTTCATCACTTGGTCTACTTGACACATGGCGTATACAGCACCCGACCACATCTCAATACACATGGTGCCGTTGTGCTGGTGGGTTAATAACACTTGCAAGGCTTCATAGATGGTATATTAAATCCACTTTTAGAAACGTACTCGTGTCTTGTAATCATTTCCCTTCCACTTTCTCTGATCACCACCTGGTTGTGCTTGGTCTGTCCTTTTCTCAGTCAATTCGTAAAAGTGCGTATTGGACTGATTGCTGTTTTAAGGATGCTTTTCGTAGTTTTTGGAAAGCACTCATCCAAAGAAAACGTTGTTACTCTTCTGTTCTGTTATGGTGGGACAACGTGAAAGCCCAGATTTGCGTTTTTTGTCAATATTTTAAGTCCTTTTCCACAAGCAAGAGTAAGATTGCTGTTTCTCTCTTGGAAACCGAAATTTTACACTTAGAGGAAGATTTGGCTAAGTCTCAAAATTGCAGGAAACTTCAGATATTATTGGAGAGAAAAGCTTATTTAAGAAAATTTATTCATGAAAAAGTAATGGGGATGTGAGTTCGACTCAGAATCCAAAATGTGAAGTTCTCTGACACCCCAAATAAAAGTTTTTCCCAGTTAGAAGGGGTTAAGAAGTCCCGAAGGCAAATGTTTTCCTTGTTAGATGCTAAGGGGAATATTACACAAAATGAAAGTGATGTTAAGATGCTTGTGAAAAGGTTTTTTTCTGGTTTATTTGCGGAGAAAGCTGTGTGTAAAGATATGGTTGATGATATGACGAATTACCTGCCTTCGTTGAGTTGTGACCAGTGTCAAGATCTTGAAGAGCCGTTACTTTGGAGGAGCTAAGCACAGCTTTGCGTAGCTTTGAACACGGATAAGCCCCTGGGATCGACGGCCTTCCAGTGGAATTTTTACAGCGTTTTGGGACATTTTAGGTCCAGAAGTTCTGCTGGTGCTACAAGAAAGCTTACGCTCTGGCATACTACCCCTAAACTGTAGAAGAGCAGTGGTATGCCTTCTCCCAAAAGGTGGTGATCTCCGTCGGATAGAGAACTGGCGCCCCATCTCATTACTGTTTTCTGACTACAAACTTTTTCCAAATTGTTGGCCAATCCGCTAAAGGTTGTCATTGACACTGTTGTTCATCCTGATCAGAGTTACAGCATTCCGGGAAGATCAATCTCTAATAATGTCTTTTCAATTAGAGACTTGATTGACTGTGGCCTTAAGGAGGAAGAGGGGCTTGGGTTGATTTTCCTCGACATTGAAAAGGCTTTTGATAGCATTGATCATACTTACATGTTTCATGTTCTGCAAAAGTTTGGTTTTGGTGAAAAGTTTATCGGCTTTGTGAAATTGTTATACAACAATATATTTAGTTTGTGCAAAGTAAATAATCGTCTTGGTTCACCCATGCAGGTTCAGAGGGGTGTTTGGCAAGGCTGTCCTTTGTCAGGGTTGTTGTTTAGCCTTTCTCTTGAGCCACTACTCATAAGTCTTAGAGCTTCTCTTTCCGGCTTTGTGCCTTCTGCAGAAGAGAACCACATCATGGTATCAGCATATGTTGATGATGTCTGTGTAATCATTAAGAATGATAAGGACCTAACTGTTCTTGTTGAGTCCTTACACAGGTTTTATCTTGCTTCACGTTTGTGGTGCAATTTGCAAAAGGGCAAAGCTCTGTGGGTGTCCTCAGCTCACGGTACATCCAGTAGGCTTCCCTTCACACCCCCTCAGTCTCTTCCGAAAGACATAAGTTGGAAAAGAGAAGGGGTTGAATTCCCTAGGTGTTTATCTTGGACCCAATCAGTACTCCCATATTAACTGGGAAGGAGTCGTAGAACAGGCAACCAAGCGGCTCAACAAATGGAAAAGGTTCCTTCCACAAATGTCCTTTAGAGGCCAAATACTGATTATTAACACCTTGGTCGCCTCTGTCCTGTGGCATAAATGTATTTGTTTGCAGCCACCAGAAGGCTTCCTTAAGGCTATTCAACAGACACTGGTAAATTTCTTTTGGGGAGGTTACCACTGGATGCGGATGGACGTACTTTGCCGCCCCTTGTCTCTTGGTGGCCAAGGGCTCATTGACCTAAAGTGTTGGCTGATGGTGTTTCGGCTGAAGTCAATACAACGTCTGCTCAATGTTGAAAAACTGCCCTGGCGCCCTGTGGCACAACGAATATTGAGGCAAGCTGGAATGCTCGGCTACGGCCTTGAGACTTTTTTGATCGAATCCCAAAAAGTTGATGTGTCCCACCTTCTTCTGTTCAAGCAGAGCGTGTTGAATGCTTGGCAAGCCGTAGTGGTAAGCCGCCAAAAGGAGTCCTATGAGGTTAAAATGTTTGCGGGAGAACCTGCCATTAAAAGGCCCGGCATAATCGAGATGGAGGCGATGCCACGGTTCGCAGGGCCATTCCAAGGGATGCAGTGGCGCTTTCGCAGGTGTATTCCGGGTGCTCTGGCAGGGGTAACTATGTCGAACATGATATTCGATATCAGCATCAAGATTCGGCCACCACACATAGTTTCTGGCAAGTGACTTCATCTTCACAATCCCGGGGTGACAGTCATGAATTTCATCCATGACCCTGGAACGCAGATTTTCCGGGATCACGACACGACATCCCCAGTGTAGGCAACCATTTTCCACGCTGAGTTCGTTTTTACGTGCTCTAAAAGCCTCAAAAGCTGGGTCACCCTCAGGTAGCAAATGCCACCCAAGCTGTACAGCCTGGACAGTTCTGGACAGAACGGGGTCTCGTCGAGTATGAGTGCGGATCTGGCCGGAATCAACAGCACAATCTTCCAGATGATCCATCAGTGCGATAATGGATCCTGGTGTCGGCAAATCATCAACGGATTCTGGAAGGGGTAACCGAATCATGGCATCTGCATTTGTGATAGACGAACCGGGCTTATAACATATGGTGTAGTCATAAGCAGCGAGAAACAGGGACCAGCGGATGATCCTGGGCGGTAGTGTGTCAGATTTCACCTTAGTTGGACCAAACAGACTGATCAGCAGCTTGTGATCAGTGCGAATCGTGAAATGATGTCCAAGAAGGTCCTGGCGAAATTTGCTGACGCCGAAAACGATTCCCAATCCTTCCTTGTCAAGTTGGGAATAGTTCTTCTCTGCAGGGGACAACGTTCTGGATGCAAATGCAACAGGTCTTTCCGTACCATCAGGCATCACGTGTGATAATACACTCCCCACTCCATACCAACAGGCATTGCATGTTAGCACAAGATCCTTCTCTGGATCAAAATTAACGAGAACATTGGACGATTTGAGCAGATCCTTAGAGGTCTGGAATGCTGATTGTTCAGTGGACCCCCAGCTCCAGGAGACACCTTTTCTCAAAAGCCGATAAGGGGGGCCCAAAACGTCGGTCACATTCGGGTGTAATGACCATAGAACTGAAGCAAACCGAGGTATGACTTCAATTCTGTTACGTCTCGTGGAGCCAGAGCATACTTGATAGCTCGGACTTTCTCATCTGTCGAGTGTGGACCCTCGGCATCAATCGTATGACCCAGGTACGTGACTGATGGCACCATAAACTTGCACTTGTCTCGATGCAAATGTAGGCCAGAGTCCGAAATCTTCTTCAGAACTCTATCCAGGTTTTGTAGATGTTCCGCGTCCGTACGACCAGTACCCAGAATATCATCCTGGTAACAAATGACGTTGCGTTCGGTGGCAAACAAACTGTCCATGACACGCTGATAAATTCCATGTGCAGATTTCACCTCAAATTCTCGTCCAAGCAGAGCTGTAGATAGGCGGATTTGAGATCGAGTTTCGTAAAAGTCTTGCCTCCCGTGAGACGAGCATGGAGGTCTTCGATCCTCGGGATTGGATATTTATCCAATGAAGAACACTTGGCACCATGAACCCCACATTGACGTGGTACACGGCACCATGAAACAACACACTCACACACATGCGTGCACACACACACACGAGACACACACACACACACACACACACACACACACACACACACACACACACACACACATGCACATGGGACACGAGAATAAGAAAAACAAAGGCTTTTGCCTTATGAGATGGAATCGTTCGCAAGATCTTCCGGTGGATTGGGAAAAATAGGGCAGGGCAGAAAATAAAAACAATTGAAAAGTTGGAAGATCTGCGACCGTTCACTGGTCTCAAGTCTTATCTCATGACACACACACACACACACACACACACACACACACACACACACACACACACACACACACACACACACACACACACACACACACACACACACACACACACACACACACGACACGAGAATAAGAAAAACAAAGGCTTTTGTCTGATGAGACGGAATCGTTCGCAAGATCTTCCGGTGGAGTCGGGAAAAATAGGGCGGGGCAGAAAATAAAAACAATTGAAAAGTTGGAAGATCTGTGAACGTTCCCGACCTAATCTCACCTGATGCGAAAACCGAAATGTATAAAATTTAACACCTAATGGCGGACGTCGTTGGAAACACCTAAAGGCAGGCGTCGTAGGAAACACTGTTCAGATATCGCGCCCGATGTTTGTTTCTTTTTGAACCTCTCTCGCCGCTCGTCCTCATATTTGACCACGCAGGAGTTAAATTAATTGACGTGATTTTCCCTGAAACCACCGGTGAGTAATCGGCAACCACCGGTAACCACCGGTAACCAGTAACCACCAGTAAGTGAGTGATGTAAAATTATTGTGCACTTTCTGACAAAAGCATAAATCTTGGCACAAACCTTCCTTGGTGGCAAACTGACTGACGTAGTACCATGCATCACATAGGCATCAATCCATTTTCTGTGCGCGTCCATAATTATTAGAATCATGCTGCCGTTAAAAGGCCCGGCATAATCGAGATGGAGGCGATGCCACGGTTCGCAGGGCCATTCCCAGGGATGCAGTAGCGCTTTCGCAGGTGTATTCCGGGTGCTCTGGCAGGGGTAATGATTTGATGATTCCCACGGATCGTTTGGCCAAGCCATTTGAAGCCTGGTGATGTGGGCTGACAAACTTATGTTTGATGCCGTTCCGACGTGTGAACTCGGCAAACTCGGACCTGGAAAAACACGAACCGTTATCACTCACGATCATCCTGGGCAGACCATGAGTGGCGAAACAGCGTCTGAGTCTTTCGATGACAATGGCTGACGTAGTACCATGCATCACATAGGCATCAATCCATTTTCTGTGTGCGTCCATAATTATTAGAATCATGCTGCCGTTAAAAGGCCCGGCATAATCGAGATGGAGGCGATGCCACGGTTCACAGGGCCATTCCCAGGGATGCAGTAGCGCTTTCGCAGGTGTATTCCGGGTGCTCTGGCAGGGGTAACTATGTCGAACATGATGTTCGATATCAGCATCAAGATTCGGCCACCACACATAGTTTCTGGCAAGTGACTTCATCTTCACAATCCCGGGGTGACAGTCATGGATTTCATCCATGACCCTGGAACGCAGATTTTCCGGGATCACGACACGACATCGCCAAAGTAGGCAACCATTTTCCACGCTGAGTGCGTCTTTACGTGCTCTAAAAGCCGCAAAAGCTGGGTCACCCTCAGGTAGCAAATGCCACCCAAGCTGTACAGCCTGGACAGTTCTGGACAGAACGGGGTCTCGTCGAGTATGAGTGCGGATCTGGCCGGAATCAACAGCACAATCTTCCAGATGATCCATCAGTGCGATAATGGATCCTGGTGTAGGCAAATCATCAACGGATTCTGGAAGGGGTAACCGACTCATGGCATCTGCATTTGTGATAGACGAACCGGGCTTATAACATATGGTGTAGTCATAAGCAGCGAGAAACAGGGACCAGCGGATGATCCTGGGCAGTAGTGTGTCAGATGTCACCTTAGTTGGACCAAACAGACTGATCAGCGGCTTGTGATCAGTGCGAATCGTGAAATGATGTCCAAGAAGGTCCTGGCTAAATTTGCTGACGCCGAAAACGATTCCCAATCCTTCCTTGTCAAGTTGGGAATAGTTCTTCTCTGCAGGGGACAACGTTCTGGATGCAAATGCAACAGGTCTTTCCGTACCATCAGGCATCACGTGTGATAATACACTCCCCACTCCATACCAACAGGCATCGCATGTTAGCACAAGATCCTTCTCTGGATCAAAATTAACGAGAACATTGGACGATTTGAGCAGATCCTTAGAGGTCTGGAATGCTGATTGTTCAGTGGACCCCCAGCTCCAGGAGACTTCTTTTCTCAAAAGCCGATAAAGGGGGCCCAAAACGTCGGTCACATTCGGGATGTAATGACCATAGAACTGAAGCAAACTGAGGTATGACTTCAATTCAGTTACGTCTCGTGGAGCCGGAGCATCATTGATAGCTCGGACTTTCTCATCTGTCGAGTGTAGACCATCGGCATCAATCGTATGACCCAGGTACGTGACTGATGGCACCATAAACTTGCACTTGTCTCGACGCAAACGTAGGCCGGAGTCCGAAATCTTCTTCAGAACTCTATCCAGGTTTTGTAGATGTTCCGCGTCCGTACGACCAGTACCCAGAATATCATCCTGGTAACAAATGACGTTGCGTTCGGTGGCAAACAAACTGTGCATGACACGCTGATAAATTCCATGTGCAGATTTCACCTCAAATTCTCGTCCAAGCAGAGCTGTAGATAGGCGGATTTGAGATCGAGTTTCGTAAAAGTCTTGCCTCCCGTGAGACGAGCATGGAGGTCTTCGATCCTCGGGATTGGATATTTATCCAATGAAGAACACTCGGCACCATGAACCCCACATTGATGTGGTACACGGCACCATGAAACAACACACTCACACACATGCGTGCACACACACACGACACACGACACACACACACACACACACACACACACACACACACACACACACACACACACACACGGGACACGAGAATAAGAAAAACAAAGGCTTTTGCCTTATGAGATGGAATCGTTTGCAAGATCTTCCGGTGGAGTAGGGAAAAATAGGGCGGGGCAGAAAATAAAAACAATTGAAAAGTTGGAAGATCTGCGACCGTTCACTGGTCTCAAGTCTTATCTCATGGCACACACACACACACACACATGAGACACGAGAATAAGAAAAACAAAGGCTTTTGTCTGATGAGACGGAATCGTTCGCAAGATCTTCCGGTGGAGTAGGGAAAAATAAGGCGGGGCAGAAAATAAAAACAATTGAAAAGTTGGAAGATCTGTGACCGTTCCCGATCTAATCTCACCTGATGCGAAAACCGAAATGTATAAAATTTAACACCTAATGGCGGACGTCGTTGGAAACACCTAAAGGCGGACGTCGTTGGAAACACCGTTCAGATATCGCGCCCGATGTTTGTTTCTTTTTGAACCTCTCTCGCCGCTCGTCCTCATATTTGACCACGCAGGAGTTAAATTAATTGACGTGATTTTCCCTGAAACCAACGGTGAGTAATCGGCAACCACCGGTAACCACCGGTAACCAGTAACCACCAGTAAGTGAGTGATGTAAAATTATTGTGCACTTTCTGACAAAAGCATAAATCTTGGCACAAACCTTCCTTGGGGTCTATTGTTCTCTTGACGTTTTTGTGCATCAACACGAGTGCAGAGTATATAATGCAGTGTTCAACTCGAACGGCACTCAGTCGAGAGCATACCTCCACCTGGTTGGCCATGTCACTCAATGATGAAGAATCACTTTTAAAATTCTACTACCTAGTTCGGATCCCGATCTTCATCAAAATCGAATCGATTCTTCCTCGTCACAAACACAACCTGTCCACCAAGTTTCGTCCAAATCCATCCACAACTTTTTGAGATATCCTGCTTTATATCGGTTTTGGGCCCTTCTCCTAATGGTGAAGAATCACTTCAAAAATTATACTGGCTAGTCCGGATCCGGAACTTCTCCAAAATCGAATCGATTCTTCCTTGTCACACATACAACCGGTCCACCAAGTTTCGTCCAAATCCGTCCACAACTTTTTGAGATATTTTGTTCACAAACGGACAGACAAACAGACAGACAGGGGTGAAAACATAACCTCCATCCATCCACCTTTGGTGCTGGAGGTAATGAACAGGTGAATAAAGGATTCAGAAAATCACGATGTAAATAAACCTCAATACCGAGTTCAACTACGTACCTGTTCTTCATCCGTTTCCTTTGTCATGATCCACTTCTCTGCAGAGATGTTATTTTCACAAAGAGGAGAATAGAAGGCCTCTGCGAAACAGAACACTTATTAATGATAAAATATCATGCTGCATGTATCAGGCCGAAATCTCCCACCTCCACACACTTTTTAAAATACATTTACAGGAATACATCCTGAATTGTTTCCAAGTGTTAATGAAGTATTCACTAGTTGGAACTGGAGGTAGGTGGTAGACAACAGTAACAAGCGTGATAGCCAGGCTTGGCGTTCGAATGGCGGGGAGTTTGGCAGAAATTTGTAATTTGTTCAGGGTGCTGGAAATCTTCTTCTTTATTCGTATGCAGCACATGCCTGCGGGGTAGCATCATTGGCCGAGGACCTGACAGTGCAGCTCTGATGGTTAGTGCAGGAATTTGGTATTTGTGGAGGATGCCGGTGATAGCTCGCCTACTCCTCACGAAGGACACCGTGGGATCTTTAACGCCCGCCAACTAATGTTAGCAGACAGGACGCCCAGCTTAATGTCGTTGCAAGGGATCACTTTGCGATCGAGCCTGTGAAGCACCAATCCAACCGTTTATAGTAGAGACGGGAATGAAACCCTGACAAGACAGCCCAAAGGTAAATTGTCGGACAAGACAAGGTCGCAGTGAGAGGAAACCTTTTTTTGCCTCTGCTCCCGAAGGTGGACGGAGGCACTATGTTTTCAGGTTGTCCTTCTGTCCGGGCTAGACATCGTTTTTCTCAGCAACCATATATCCGATTGAGACAAAACTTTCAGGGTAGGAGTGACACCGATGCAGAATGTTTTTATGATAATTGCGACGTCATAAGTCACGTGGTATGGTAGCCATCTTGGATTAAACGCAAATAATTAAAAACTCGTCAGGAGACGACGATGGTTCATGAGCGAGCGGTATTCAATGACAAAGGATGGACTATAACCGAAACAGGCCCGGACAGGCCAGGCCCAGAAATGTCAAAACGAAGGTTACTGACCTTGAAATGAGATAGGAAATAATGTATAATCAGTTATGAGGTTAGTTAGCTACACAATACCGAAAATTCGGTTCGATTCCGACAACTTTGAAACTTTGACCTTTGTGACCTTCAAAGGTAAAAGGTCGAAGATTCTGAAATTTGTTGGAAAACTTGTAATTCATGATGTATGTGATAATATAAGATCATGTACGACATTTCACCCTATCAGGAAGCTAACAATGTAATAAAACCATCAAAAATTGACTTTTCTAAATTTTGTGACCTTGTGACCTTGACCTTGGGGCGAAAATGAAAAATCGAGCTCCGTGGGGCTAGACACATGACATTGGTCGAACCAAATATCGAAACCCCTGTCAGATTCCACCAAACCCTTCGGAGAAGATGTCGCTTGAACTCGATTACCCGCTAGAAAGACATCTTTTTCTGGAGTGGCTCTGCCCACAATGGGCGCAATACGCCCACTCTAGGCAGGACACAACTAGATCATGATATCAACCTCCCACCCAAGTTTCACCAAGATTGGATGATATCATCGGGTAGTTATGCTGCGGACAGACAGACAGACAGACAGACACACACCCATGACGAATATAGTGGTCACTTGATAACTCGTGAACCAATATATTTCTCAGAAACTGCTGAATGGAAAAATTTGAAACTTGGCACATTGCCAAGTACTCCCAATGGGGAACAAAAGCATGATAATGATGACATCATAGGTAAAGTGGTATACCAGCCAAAAATGTTTGAATCGAATTCCTTATCATACTAAAATACGCCATTTGTGTCTGTCCGTCTGTCTGATGAATTTTTGACGCCAATACATTCCATCCTTACTTATCCAATCTCAACCAAACTTGACAGGATGACCAAGAGTTAAATAATGAAGGTTGTAGCGCATTCATTTGCCACCCTCCCCAAGGGGCTTTTCTCCCCTGAGCGGGTTTTCCCCGTCATTGCCGTCAATGGGTTGCGTGTTGAGGTGTATAGCCATATTAAGATAGCTTTATCGTGGCGTTTTTCCAAAGAAGAAGATTTATAGTGGCGTTTTTCCAAAGACGCTTTTCATAACAAATTTAATGACAATCGCATATTATTAATGTCATTACAAAACAATATTAATACTAATAATGTCCCACTTCCCCAAGGCGTTTTTCCTGCAGTGAAAACGTGCATAAATAGCTTATAGTTATAATGGCGTTTCTGTGGTAGCAACGGGCTTCCACAACAACAACAACAACAACAGGCATTTTAAGGCCATTTTCCCTGCTAGAGCGGGGGTTAGCCTTGTGGTCCCCATGACAATCTTCTCCATTTTGCCCTATTTTCTGCATCTCCCCTTGTTAACCCCCTTGCCCGCATTTCTTCTTCCACCATCTTTAGCCAAGTCTTTCTCGGTCTTCCCCGTCCTCTACTTCCTTCTGCATTCATTTCCATCACTCTTCTCAACTAGTCACTTTCATCCTTCCTCAACACATGACAAAACCATCTCAACCTGTTTCTTTTCACAGCATCAATCACAGGCTCTATTCCCATCATCTTTCGCAATTCATCATTTGTCTCCCTCTCTCTCAACGATACTCCGCACATCCACTGAACCGTTCGCATTTCCACCCTTTCCAGCCTTCGTTGCTGCTCTACGTTCATTACCCATGTCTCGCTCCCATAAATCATAACACTTCTCACACATGCCCTCACACATGCCTTCACCTTCGACAAGAAGTAAAAATATTATACACCACAAACACGTATGATTAGCATTTTAAACAGTCGCTCATGCTCTTTATAACACTAAATGAAGAAATTTGGAGGAATCCCGACATCCCTGAAGTGAGGTTTACTTCCAGAACTGAGCGAAGATCTACTGTACTCTATATAACCCACAAATTTTGGGTTAATAACATGGCCCTTTCTGCTGCTACCGTGGCATTTTTCGTAGCAAAATTTGAAACTCGCTCCTGCTGTTTGATACGAAACCGAAAGGGAGAAGCTCGGGTTGCGCTCCTTTACCAAGCAGCTAGCTGGCGCATGCCAGGCCAGCCGTTCCTTATCGTTTTTGAATGGAGTGCTTCCTCGAATGCTTAAACCACTTGGCGATCTCTTCACAAGAAACTTGGTAAATTAACACACACCCATTGTTCTTGAGACCCGACCATAGATCGACTGTAATCCATATACCCCAAAGAGGAATGACCCTTCCTGCCCCTCCCGGAGTCTGCGGGTGTACAAGTCCTAAAAATCTGAAATTGCATGCACATGATCTATAACATCATAGGTCACATGGTTTGGCAGCCATATTGGATTTAACCGAAAACCTTAAAAAAACATCTTCTCCCAAACCACCAAATCAATTGACTTGAAACATTACATGTGTCATTGACCAGGCATGGCGATTAAAAGAGTATCATGGCGATTAAAATAATTCAACCACAACCAAAAGTGGTTGAATTCAGTTAGCTGATATGAAAATACCATTGAAATTTCAAGTAAATCGGATGAAAATTGAGGATTTTAGAAATTGGAAATTGTTGTTGACCTTTGGCCTATGTGGACCTTTTGGCCGATGCTGATCTCAAAAATAGTTGGTGATTGAATTCAGTTAGCTGCTATGAAAATACTATTCAAATTTCAAGTCAATCGGATGAAAATTGAGGATTTTAGAAATCTGGCATATGTTGACCTTTCGGCCTATGTTGACCTCAAAAATAGTTGGGGGTTGAATTCAGTGACCCGATATGCATATCGTCTTCAGATCTTAAGTTAATCGGATGAAAATTTTAGAAATTTGGCCGAAATTGACCTTTTGGCCTGAGTTAATCTTGCCTATATTGACCTTTTGGCCTATGTGGACCTTTTGGCCTATGTTGACCTCAAAAATAGTTAATGGTTGGTTTCAGTAAGCTGATCTGCAAATCCTATTCAGATTTCAAGTCAATCGGATGAAAATTTAGGATTTTAGAAATTTGAAAAAAGTGGTTGACCTTTGGCCTATGTTGACCTTTCGGCCTATGTGGATCTCAAAAATAGTTCGTGGTTGCATTCAGTTGGCCAATATGTAAATCCTATTCAAATTTCAAATTTTTATCAATAAAAATAAACTGTATACAGAAACCGAACTCAAACAGTATTTGCACGTTTGGTAACTAGTTTCCAGAGAATATGATAATCGGGGACTTTATCCATCAGTATTAAACATTTCCTTCACTTCAAATCCAACGACAGCGTATCCTTACTCATCTTACTATAACTCGACAGATCAATTTCATGACCCTTGCTGTGATAAATCTACTTTGTTGTAACTTTGAAGATGCAGTCGTCAGTGTCAGGACACAACAAGCTGTCTGAGTCAAAGCACTCAGATAACAAGTCAACCCGGCCAGGACCACAAACGTGAGGGTTAAGGCCTGTGCAAGTGAAGAAGAATCCGACTGCCCTGGAGACAGAGAGACAGAGAGAGACGTGTTTTTTTTTGTTTTTTTTTACTTTTAAGTCCTTTTATTATAAAACTACAAAAACAAGCGTCAATAAGAATAAACCAAAAAACAGTTTTCAAGAGAATACAACCAAAGTCATAGAAAATCAAATAAAAGGAGAAACAATCAATGTAATGTACTATCTACATGTAAATAGACAAGGAAACCCCTACACGTAAATCTCTAATACATTTTCATTTGCCCCGCATATTTTTCCCACACACAATGTTTCAACAAAATCCTTAATGTTTGCATTTCTACTATAATACTTAAATTCCAGTTTTAACCGAGTTGTGACCAGGGATTGGAAGTGCAGGATCACATTACATTGCTCGGGTGGCTTGCCCTTAATTTTCGCTTTTCGCGACAAATAGATGGCCAGTTTAGCCTCTGACAATAAATAATTAAGAAACATTAACAATATTTCCTTTGCTGAAGTGACCCCAACGCCAAAAATAAACAACCGGAGAGAAAAAGGAACATTAACTTGACCAAACACATTGTTCAGTAAAAGAAAAAGGACACAATCGTATGCAATCAACATACCCATGAAACAAATCTTCAATTATTATTACAAAAGGGACAGATCACCGATACCATGGCATCCAAACGGTTTACAAAAGTGTTTGTTGGCAATACCCCGTGAGCCAGTCTCCATTGTAAATCACCCGACCTTTTTGATATGGGTGTGCCATACATTGATTTCCATTCAGGTTCAGAAGGGGGGGGGGGGGCATTCGGTAAAATAGCTTTCCATCTCATAACTTCTGCTGCAGAGGTGTTTACATTAATCAAAGAAAGACAGAACTGGTAAATAGATTTACTCTCAAGACTACTAAATAAACAAGAGCCAGTACTGACTGGGGACAAAGTAGAACCGGTGAAAGCAACAAGTAAGTTAGGAAGCGAAGGATTATGGGATGCCCATTAAACCCTGGTACCCCACTGTAAACCAAGTCTAAAGGATGTACGAATGACTTCGACAAGTACCTGACCTGCAGCTCTCATTGATCTGGTACCAGTAATCTCAGCGACTTCCTTGGCAGATCTCCAACCACAATTTGCTGAGTCACGAAGATGCCAGACATTTCTGATGCCACCTGAAATGAAGTTTTGGGCAAAACAACGGCTCTTGGGAACCTGGGGAAAGAGTGGGTTGAGGAATAGAGGTTCTCCCGCAAACATTATAACCTCATAGGACTCCTTTTGGCGGCTTACCACTACGGCTTGCCAAGCATTCAACAAGCTCTGCTTGAACAGAAGAAGGTGGGACACATCAACGTTTTGGGATTCGATCAAAAAAGTCTCAAGGCCGTAGCCGAGCATTCCAGCTTGCCTCAATATTCGTTGTGCCACAGGGCGCCAGGGCAGTTTTTCAACATTGAGCAGACGTTGTATTGATTTCAGCCGAAACGCCATCAGCCGACACTTTAGGTCAATGAGTCCTTGGCCACCAAGAGACAAGGGGCGGGAAAGTACGTCCATCCGCATCCAGTGGTAACCTCCCCAAAAGAAATTTACCAGTGTCTGTTGAATAGCCTTAAGGAAGCCTTCTGGTGGCTGCAAACAAATACATTTATGCCACAGGACAGAGGCGACCAAGGTGTTAATAATCAGTATTTGGCCTCTAAAGGACATTTGTGGAAGGGACCTTTTCCATTTGTTGAGCCGCTTGGTTGCCTGTTCTACGACTCCTTCCCAGTTAATATGGGAGTACTGATTGGGTCCAAGATAAACACCTAGGTATTCAACCCCTTCTCTTGTCCAACTTATGTCTTTCGGAAGAGACTGAGGGGGAGTGAAGGGAAGCATACTGGATGTACCGTGAGCTGAGGACACCCACAGAGCTTTGCCCTTTTGCAAATTGCACCGCAAACGTGAAGCAAGATAAAACCTGTGTAAGGACTCAACAAGAATAGTTAGGTCTTTATCATTCTTAATGATTACACAGACATCATCAACATATGCTGATACGATGATGTGGTTTCTCTTCTGCAGAAGGCACAAAGCCGGAAAGAGAGGCTCTAAGACTTATGAGTAGTGGCTCAAGAGAAAGGCTAAACAACAACCCTGACAAAGGACAGCCTTGCCAAACACCTCTCTGAACCTGAATGTGTGAACCAAGACGATTATTTACTTTGCACAAACTAAATATATTGTTGTATAACAATTTCACAAAGCCAATAAACTTTTCACCAAAACCAAACTTTTTCAGAACATGAAACATGTAAGTATGATCAATGTTATCAAAAGCCTTTTCAATGTCTAGGAAAATCAACCCAAGCCCCTCTTCCTCCTTCAGGCCACAGTCAATCAAGTCTCTAATTGAAAAGACATTATCAGAGATTGATCTTCCCGGAATGCTGTAACTCTTATACATGTAACCTTTGAATGTAACTTTATACAAAAAAAAAAAAAACTCTGATCAGGATGAACAACAGTGTCAATGACAACCTTTAGCGGATTGGCCAACAATTTGGAAAAAGTTTGTAGTCAGAAAACAGTAATGAGATGGGGCGCCAGTTCTCTATCCGATGGAGATCACCACCTTTTGGGAGAAGGCATACCACTGCTGTTCCACAGTTTAGGGGTAGTATGTCAGAGCGTAAGCTTTCTTGTAGCACCAGCAGTACTTCTGGACCTAAAATGTCCCAAAACGCTGCAAAAAATTCCACTGGAAGGCCGTCGATCCCAGGGGCTTATCCGTGTCCAAAGCTACGCAGAGCTGTGCTTAGCTCCTCCAAAGTAACGGCTCTTCAAGACCTTGACACTGGTCACAACTCAACGAAGGCAGGTAATTCGTCATATCATCAACCATATCTTTACACACAGCTTTCTCCGCAAATAAACCAGAAAAAAACCTTTTCACAAGCATCTTAACATCACTTTCATTTTGTGTAATATTCCCCTTAGCATCTAACAAGGAAAACATTTGCCTTTGGGACTTCTTAACCCCTTTTAACTGGGAAAAACTTTTATTTGGGGTGTCAGAGAACTTCACATTTTTGACTCTGAGTCGAACTCACATCCCCATTACTTTTTCATGAATCAATTTTCTTAAATAAGCTTATTTCTCCAATAATATCTGAAGTTTCCTGCAATTTTGAGACTTAGCGAAGTCTTCCTCTAAGTGTAAAATTTCGGTTTCCAAGAGAGAAACAGCAATCTTACTCTTGCTTGTGGAAAAGGACTTAAAATATTGACAAAAACGCAAATCTGGGCTTTCACGTTATCCCACCATAACAGAACAGAAGAGTAACAACGTTTTCTTTGGATGAGTGCTTTCCAAAAACTACGAAAAGCATCCTTAAAACAGAAATCCTCCAACAGGCTGGTATTGAAAGTCCAATACGCACTTTTATGAATTGACTGAGAAAAGGGCAGACCAAGCATAACCAGGTGGTGATCAGAGAAAGTAGAAGGGAAATGATTACAAGACACGAGTACGTTTCTAAAAGTGCAATTAATATACCATCTATGAAGCCTTGCAAGTGTTATTAACCCACCAGCACAACGGCACCATGTGTATTGAGATGTTGTCGGGTGCTGTATACGCCATGTGTCATGTAGACCAAGTGATGAAAAACAATTCAATAGATCTTTATGAGATTCTGGATGTGGTTCTGGTGTATTTCTATCTAAACTCGGTTCAAAGGTGCAATTGAAATCTCCTCCAATACAGATACAATGATCAAAGGCTACTGTGTGAAGGTAATTGGTCAGACGTGTGAAAAACTCTTTACGAGCTAAGCTGCTACAAGGAGCATATACATTGAGTAAGGTGAGGTGAAATCCTTGATAGACCACCTCCAAAGATGCTAAGTGTCCTATAAATATTTCATTAAAACTACATGAGTCAGGAACAAACCCCGGACGAAGCAAGAAAGCAATTCCCGCAGAAATAGAGGACAGATTGCTAAAGAAACACTGCCCAGTATTAAGGCGAAGCCAGTCAGGCTGTGAAGTCTCTGTTATGTATGTTTCCTGCAATAAACATATATCGATATGTTTCTGAAACAATAAGTTTTGAACTTGGAGCTGACGTAAATGGTTAGCACCACCACCATTCATGTTTAAGGTGCCAAACAGCACTTCCTTCCTTTTCATGCCTCATCAAGGGGGGTTTAGCTGCTGTTGAGACAGTTCCAACCTCGCTTTTGTAATGAATTTCCTCAGTCGATGAATTTGTGCTTTTGTTAAGAATTTCGAACTATACACTTTGCAGTCTGCATGAAGGAAAGCAAGTCAGGAAAATGTTTTTGAATCATGACATTTCGCTGCCTAAATGTCTCATTTAGAAAGGCCACAATAACCTCGGGGAGTATTTGTAACTGCTCAGATGACGACTGTGACGGCTCAGTCACCTTCACGTCATCATCTGAAGCAGACAGCCCAGATAGCATTCCACCAGGTTCATAAATTTCAGTTTGGACCTTTACCAACTCGTTTATAGACTGGTCTTGGGTCTGGGGGGGGGGGGGGGGGGCCTGGGGAGGTCTACTTCGACATGAGACGGGGCTGTTGCACCACCATCTTGTACAACTGCGTCGGGCACCTCCGTCGGGGCCTCACAAACTGTATTCTGATCATTTGTTGCAGTGGGAACATTGGGAAAGACTGATGCACTATTTTGTTGAGGCTCAGGTAGTCGTGATGATGATGATGATGACGATGATATCTCCTTACATTCAACCAACGTCTCATCTTAATATAATTCACCAAATGTCCGTCTGTCTGTTCGAAGGTACCGTAAAAACTGCTGAACCGATCACAAAGATATTTTGGGTGGGTAATCCTGGGATCTCCAGGAGTAAAATAGGCTATTTCGTTTTTTCCCAATTTCAGCTTTGGTCTCCAGCATTCTCAGGTTTGGACTCCCGCATAACATTCGCGTTCGCATAACGTTCATTGTGACGATGTTCTTATTGTGACGATGTTGTGATGATGTATGTGTTCATGATAGTGTTTGACGTGACGGTGTGAACGTAATTTCGTGATGTTTTTCGTTTCGTAATCCTTTAATGAACGTTTAATGTTTAATGAACATTTAATGTTAAATGAACGTATAATGTTAAATGAACGTTTAATGCTCTTCGATGTCCGGGGCCGCACGCGCGCTACACTGGACGGGCCAACGTGTACCTTGCCCTTCACTGTCAGGCTCGGGTAAACCGCTGAGCCCCATCCATGATGGGGACTGGGGCTTGAGACAGTGTCCCACGAACGAGGAATTCCCAGTAAGCGCGAGTCATCAGCTCACGTTGATGAAGTCCCTGCCCTTTGTACACACCGCCCGTCACCGCACAAACATCACAATGAAACACAATCACAATTCACATATTCGTGCAATCCGTAATTTCGTAATGTTTTTCGTTTCGTAATCCTTTAATGAACGTTTAATGTTTCATGAACGTTTCATGATACGGCCAGTGTGTACCTTGCCGAGAACACAGTGTGTGCCGAGTTGCGGAGTGTGTACCGAGGATTCCAATCATTCTTATTCCTGTTCCTGTTCCCCTTCCAGTTCCTGTTCGCCTTCCAGATGCAGTGAAAACAATTCCCTGTCCGACTCTGCTTTGCAATGACCAGTAACAAGGTTCAAGGTCAGACATTAGAAAAGGTAGGCATCTACCTAAAGACAGATTGCTTCAGCCATGGACAGCTTTGTGTCGCCATGAGTCGCGTTGGCAGCAGTGACAATATAAAAATGTTTGCCAAGAACTTCAAAGAGAGAAAAGGAACTTTTATCAGCAATGTCGTCTATCCTGAAGTTCTAAGCTGAAGAAGAGGTACAAAATCATTCCTTTTTTTTTCCTAAAGAAAAGCGTACAACGTACAGCTGATATCACTAATCACGATTTGAAACACGATGGAATAATATTTACCGATATGTGGTTTTTATTGAAATTCTAAAGATACTGTTTTGATTTTGATGATTTACGTGTGATATGATTTGACGGATGTTTATATGAATCGTTTAAAATAAAAAATTTCTGCCTTCAATTTCTGATATTTTGCCTTTTCATTTCGGCTTCCCAATTGAAGCCCCGCCCGTAGGACGGGTACCGTTGCTCGTCAATAATAATAGACCCTTCATTTGTACAACTATTTGATGGAACCGTACCACCTTGTGCACTTTGGATTAAAATTCCATCATTGGAGGGTAATCCATCTTTTTCTCACTATCTTGAGGTTCCTCAGCTACTGCACCACTCGTATCCAGTACAACTACTTTGGGGGGCACTCATGGGGCCACGAGGAGCGGAGGCTCTACGTTTTTTTGACACAGTTGCAAAACCCTCTTTATCCTCCTCACTCTGTAAGGACACAGTGTCAGCGGAAACATTTGAGACACTGGGTGTCACCTCCTCCACCACACGAGGTAGTGGGTTGTTAACCGTTTTACAATATCGATCAACGTGTCCTGATTCCCCACACTTTGAACAAGCAGCTTTCGGACAAAATCTCTTCAAATGCCCAAACGCCCCACAAAGAAAACATGTTAAGGTCGCTGATGAAGCGTACATTTGATAACCACGGTCATCAATTTTAATCTTAAATGAAACCTTTAAACCCGTATCATCCCCACGGTCTGGAAGAACCATGTGAAGCTGCCGTCGAAAGGTCATCACGTACTTCGCTTTTTCATGGCGGCACCCGAGGGGGATCATCGAGATTCTCGACACGATTGTACCATATCGAGAAAAAACAGACACGGTTTTTCATTGGACATGGAGGGAGGACAATTTGAAACGATTATTTTCATTGCAGGGACATCCATCAGGGAGGCCATAACAAAGTGTCCACTCTCTGTGGTTAACCCGGAACTCACGACATCGTGAACTCGATGCTCATCCGCAACGAAGACCACTACCTTCTGGTTCATACGTGACGCAACACGTGCATGTTCGATTCCGATAACCTCTCCAACCGCCAAGACGATCTCTTCGGTCGGAATCCCTTCAGGAGGGACACAAACCAGAGCATGTTTGCGGGTTAACGATTCGAACGCAGCGTCTTGCTGCGAACGAGTCGTCGCCATGACTCAAACAAAGGAACTCCGTTTACCCGAACAACTCGGGTTGAGGAGATTTTTTTTTTTTAAAGGAAAAGGTAATAATAATTAAACCAAACGAAAGAAAATAAATATGATTTAAAGTGAAACGTCTATACTCTGGCAAGATGCAGGATTAACGACGGAGAGACAACAACACAGCACAGTACTCACAGCTCCCCACACACAGTCGCCATGATTGCCACACCCATGCACGACTCACCAACGTCGCAGCAGGGGGCGAGAGACAGAGACAGAGACAGAGAGACAGAGACAGAGACAGAGACAGAGAGACAGAGAGAGAGAGAGAGAGAGAGAGAGAGAGAGACTGACTGTTTCTTCCTTTTATTACAAGAGTACAAAAAATCAGTTATGTTCAGTCACAAAGAAACAAAACACAATAAAATGGTCTCAAGGAAAGGTTATTTTCAAATCATCATCATCAAGTGTGCATATGACATCATTAAAAACCCACTTTTCTTTAAAACATGTTAAATTCTTGTTCATTTTAAAAAACCGGTACTCTAGCTTTAGTCTTGCATTTACAAGAGCCTTAAGGGTGAGCAGTACATCACATGACGAGTCAGAAGCGTTTCCCATTTTTTTCTTCCTGGATTTATAAATTGCAAACTTGGCCTGGCCAATTAAAAAATTCATTAAAACCACATTCCTAAGGGAAGACGGTCCTAAAACACCATAAATAAAAACATCGTGATTGAAGAGGGAACCAAGCTTCACAAAGCGTTCCTGAAGGAATGTAAAAAGAGGTTGCAATCGTTCACACTCCAGGTATATATGCGGTAGGGTTTCAATGGATGCACAGAAAGGGCATAGATTAGAGTTAGCAGTAGAAAACCGGTTCAGTAAAACATTATAAGGTAAAATCCAGTGTACAAGTTTCCATTGAATATCTCCAACATACTTTGGAGTAGGCAAGAGATAAAAACTTCGCCAATTGGGGCAATTGGGTGGTATTGGGGGTAAAACATCCCGCCATCGAAGCCTCGGGTGCTCAGAAAATGTTTTTGCGTATAAAATTTTAACGTACGCGTTGTACAGAGTTTTCTTTGGAAAGGCGGGAAGGGATAATGCAGTATCATCAGGGCTGTTCAGGCCAGGGGACAGATTAAGTGGCGGGCTGAAGACTAGGAGTTTGGGGAAGTCACCCGCTGTTTCCTCGGGGGAAGGGCCAAGTTCCTCGCAGGTATTACGATACGTTGTGGATATCCCTTGAAGGAACCGAGAGATGATCCTGACAGATTTTATTCCGGTTTTTTGTGCCACAGCGGCAGCACTCAGCCGGCAGTTCGCAGACTCTGTCATGAGGTCTTTCACTCGCAGCAGCTTGGCATCAACAAAACGTTGAACGAGTCCCCTATTATTCAAGCTGTTTTCCAGGAAGGGGTTGTAGCATAGGGGCTCGTTCAACAACATTTCCATGTTGTATGTTGCCATTTCACGGGAAAAGGACAGGGCTTGCCAGGCATTCATCACCCCTTGGTAAAAGGTGGGCAGCAAGGATGAATCGATTTGATGAGGGTTCATCAAGAAAAGTTCTCGGTCGTAACCCAGCTTGCATGTGAGCTGTAATATGCAGTTAGCCAGAGGCCTCCAGAGTAGGGCTTCATCTCCATATACAAGTTGGCACACGATATGAAGCCGGAAGACCATAATCCGGCTGCGGATATCAATAAGACCTTGGCCACCTTCAGCGAGTGGCAAGTATGCCACGGGGGGTTGGAGCCAGTGTTTCCCGCTCCAGAAAAAGTCGACAATGCTCTTTTGCAGTGTAATAAGAAGGCTCCCAGGCGGTTGTAGGCATATCATCTTATGCCATAGCATAGAGGCGACAAGATTGTTAATGACGAGAGTTCTTCCGCGGTACGAAAGTTGGAAAAGAAGTCCTTTCCAGCGGGCCAGTTTTGCCATTACCTTGTCTGGTAATCCCACCCAGTTCTGCTGCTCAAAGGTGTTGTCTCCGAGGAAAATACCGAGGTATTTAATGCCACTTTTCTGCCAGTTCACTCCTCCTGGTAGGACAATTGGCGGGCAATCTCCAGGTCCTATCCAAAGGGCTTCACTCTTCTTCCAGTTTACCTGGCCTGAACAAGCCTGACAATATGTTTTTAGTGCCTGAGCCACCGCAGTGACGTCAGTACTATTTTTTATATAAATACAGACATCATCTGCATAGGCAGAGACTTTTAGCGGTGTGGTAAGAATTGATCCAGTGAAGCCAGAAATGTGCGTACGTAATTGGAGCAGAAGAGGTTCGATGGCAAGAGAGTATAAAAGTCCAGATAGCGGGCAACCTTGCCGTACTCCCCGTTGTACAGCAATGGGGCTACACAATACTTGATTAATTTTAAGAACACTGGATATATTACAATACAAAAGTTTAACGTACGAGATAAAAATAGGTCCAAACCCAAAATTCTCTAAAACTCTAAAAAGGTACATGTGGTCAATACAGTCAAAGGCTTTTCCTTGGTCAATAAAAAACAGACCAACATTCATATTAAAATTGTTACAAAACCGAATGGTATCACGGATAAGAAAGATATTATTAAAAATAGTACGTCCAGGAATACAAAAGGATTGATGTTCTCCTATTAGTACATTCATAAAAGGTTTCATTCGATTAGACAAGGCTTTGGCTAAAATTTTATAATCCGTACATAAAACAGAAATAGGACGCCAGTTCTCTATAAGTTGAGTGTCCGCTTTCTTAGGAATTAAGGTGGTGACTGCTCTCCGGCAACTCCACGGCAGTTGTCCATCCTCTAAACATTCATTCAATACCCGCAGTAGGTGAGGTCCAATGGTGTCCCAAAAAAACTGGAAAAATTCACTTGTCAGCCCATCCAGTCCAGGGGCTTTATCAGGTTCCAAGGCCTTCAAGGCAGCGGTGAGCTCAGGTAACCTAAGAGGATCCTCCAACTGCTGCTTCTGATCCTCCGCCAATGTTGGAAGGTTAGAAACAAGTTCCGATATTGCATCCTGGTTAATGTCATGCCGCATAAACCGTTGTTTAAAATGTTTCCGGGCACATTCCCTGATTCTGCCATCTTCATAAAGGAGTTCCCCATCATAGAGCAAGCGTGTAATCATTGACGAAGAGGCCCCCCTTTTAAGGCTGAAGAAGAATTTGGTTGGAGCATCAAGGTCGTGTATGTACCTCATCTTCAGGCGCAATAAAGCATTTTGTGCTCGCCTTTCGGATATGGAATTCAGTAAGGCCGTTTTTCCATGGATTTGTTGCCTCATTCCCTGGTAGCTCACACGTGCGGTTCCCTGAAGCTGTTCCTGTAATTCCAGGATTTCATCTTCAAGTAAGGTTGTGGTTTTTCTTTCCTCTTGAACACCATACGCACGATATTGTTGGCAGAACAGTCTGATGTGCGTTTTGGCATTATCCCACCATTGTCTGAGGTTTGAGAAATTCCCTTGGGAGGCAACCAGAATATTCCAAATTTCCGGAAAAATGTCCTTAAAGGTACTATCATCAAGTAAGTTGTTATTAAATTTCCAAAAAGCACTCTTGTGTTTCGGGCAGGGGGCAGAAATTTTGAGAAATGTTGCGCTGTGGTCCGAGAATCCTGATGGGCAAATTTTGGATGACAGAACGAGGCGTTCAAGTGGAGGATTAATATAAAACTTGTCCAAGCGAGCAAGTACAATATTACCCTGAATACATCGACACCATGTGTATTGCCTGATTGATGGGTGCTGTACCTGCCATATATCTGTCAAATTCATTTGTTTTAAAAATTGGGTGAGAGGGATTGTGGAGGCAGGATGGGGCTCTGCACTGTTCCTGTCGAGTTGGGGTTGGAGGGTGCAGTTAAAATCTCCACCAATACAAACATGATTGTCTTGGTTTTTTAGGGCGTTTTGACTGTCGAGGGACGTTAGGTGTGTCCCAAGGTCATTAAAAAAAACTCGCCGAGCTACAGGCGTACTTGGGGCATAGATATTAAAAATAGTATAGAATTTTCCATAGTAGTGGAATTCTAGGGATGCTAGGGATCCCTTGTGTATTTCGTCGAATTTAAGCGATGAAGGCGAAAAGGAGGGGCTAAGAATTATTGCGACACCGCCTTTGCGGGAGTCACCGTTACTAAAGAAGGACAGGCCGGGGAAGAGCCTACACCACTCTGCGACACAGCAGTCGTTGGCATGGGTCTCTTGTAAGAGGGCAATGTCAACTTTCTTCTGCAATAAAAAATCCCTTACTTGAACTTTACGGACAGAGCTACATCCTCCGTTAATATTCAGGCTACAAATGGAAAAACTCATTACAGCTATAAGGAGGAGTGACCACCACTCAATTTTTTGATAGCAGTTCATTCTTAGCTTTTTGCAACCACTTCTTTAAACGGTGACGTTGGGAGGAATTGAAATTAAAAACGTGGGGCCGTTTTACCATCAGTTTAGCGGAATGTATAAAATCAGGTAGCTCCAGAAAAAAGGTTTCTATTACAACATTCCTTTTCGGAATGTGTCCTTAAGAAACCTTTTTATCTCGGAGGGAGGGATTGGAGGGATTTCTTCTTCCTTAAGGCTACCACATTCACTAACAGAGTCATCTATATCAGATGGCTCAGATGGTGTGTCACACTGGTTTTCATCATTTATCTCCTCACCGTCATCACATCCCTCCACGTTATCGGATGGGGCATAGTCCATAGAGGGGGGGGGGGGGGGACGGGGAGGGAGAGAAATGAGCCATCTTCAGGGGAGGGGGGGGAGGGGGGGGGTACTAATTTTTGTGGTTCAACCATATCAGTTTCTAGGTCAGTAGACAAGGGCGAGGATTCATCCACATCTATGTCCTCCAATACCGAGAAACGATTTTCTGTGACGAGGGACAAATCTAGGCCAGAGAGGAGGGCCTGTCGGTTTTCAGTTGTAGGTTTTTTAAAGAGGTGACCGTTTTCATCTGTTGTTTGCAGATGTCTTTTTCCTTTTGGGCAGACTAATTGAAACTCGTCCTGGTTAGTGGGAAGAGATTGCAAGGGTTTGGGGGGAGGGGGGGGAGGGAGGACGTGATCATCGGGAGGGGGATCCCATCGGCTACCACGGCGGGAGAGGTAGGATCAGTTATAGCAGGCAACAAGCTGTGATTGGACGATGTCGCCTGGGGGGTGAGATCTATAGTTAACAGGAGATGGCTGCAATTAGATCCTTCAGTAGAGGGAGGGGCCCCCTGTTTCAAGGGGAGGGGAGGGGTACGGGGTAACGGCGGGGGGGTTGGATTGGTGGTAAGAGGGCTTGGGTCGGTGGTGGACAGATTGGGATCAGTGGTGGTAAGGCTTGGGTCGATGGTGGGAAGGTTCGGGTCGGTGGTGGGAGGGCTTGGTTCGGCGGCGGGAGGGCTTGGTTCGGTGGTGGGAAGGTTTGGTTCGGTGGTGGGAAGGCTTGGGTCGGTGGTGGGAGGGCTTGGGTCAGTGGTGGGAGGGTTTGGACCGGTGGTGGGAAGGTGGGGGGGTTGCTTTATCCTCGGTTCGGAGGGGAGGATGCACTTGTGGAGATTCTCTTTTCGGGGGCAGTCATGCTTAACATGCCCAAATTGTCCGCAGCCAAAACATTTTAGAACGTTGGTGGACACGTACACTGTATATTCGTTCTGTTGATGTTTTAATTTTATTATAAGGTTTAAATCCTTCTGGGAATTTTTTAAAATCATAAACCACTTGCCGCCGGAATGAAACCACGTGCCTTAAATCGTTGTTTCGTGACCCAAAGGGAATCATGGAGATACGAGACACGATGGTACCGTATCGGGGACAACTCTTTAATTAGTACATCGTCGGATACAAATGGGGGGCAATTTGATATCACGACTTTTATCGCTGGGCTATCTAGTGGGGAAATCATTACAAATAAATCTGGATCGATTGTCAAACCCTGTTCGACAATTTGTGGGACACAATCCACGTCGGACAAAAAATAACGATCCGCTTGTTCATCCGTGAAGCGGCAACAACCTTGTCGATCCGACAACACGACCGGTTGCGAGGACAACGTCCTCGACACTAACCTCACGTTCCGGAGGTACACAAAAGAACCCGTGCTTACGGGTCAGGCTCTGAAAGGCCGTAAATCGAGACAGTGCAGCCGCCATGCTGGAACAGCTGCACTTACAACCCCTCCCCCAACTCGGGGAGGGTGAATATATAATACAATCTTCCCTACCCGAACTCCGGGAATGGGAAGCAATCAGACCTCTCCGATTTCCCTAACTTCGGAAAAGGGAGGCAATAAAACAAACTGAAGGAAGGATAAACGAAAGGAAAAAAAGGAAATAGAGGTTTAAGATGAAGAGAAACACCGGCAAACGGCCGATGGGCGACGCCCAAAAACGGCGAACCCTTACCAGCGATCACCCTGTGCTCTCCGGCTCTCTCTCCCGTCTCAACGTATATGGGAATCACCAGGAAGACTCCACGAACAGGTACAAGGACACAGAGGGGGGAAAACGGGAGGGGGGAGGGGAGCAACAACACAGAGGAGAGAGAGAAAGAGAAAGAGAAAGAGAAAGAGAAAGAGGAAGAGAAAGAGAAAGAGAAAAGAGAAAGAGAAAGAGAAAGAGAAAGAGGAAAGAGAAAGAGAAAGAGAAAGAGAGAGAGAGAGAGAGAGAGAGAGAGAGAGAGAGAGAGAGGAGAGAGAGAGAGAGAGAGAGAGAGAGAGAGAGACTGACAGACTGACAGAGACTGACTTTTGTGTTCTTTTATTATAAAAGTATAAAAAAAAACCTTTCACATAGTAGTTGTAAACAGAGCAACCAGTTTAAAGAAACATTTGCATAAGGATCATTACTACACAAAAAGGAGCAAAGGATATTTAAACGAAACCAGCAAGTACAAAATATTTTACAAACAATTGCGAAAAAAACACAAACAATTTTAAGGACATGCTCACGCAAGACCTATGAATACATCAAAAAGCAAAATTAAGCATTTCGTTCCTCACAGAACAAATAACATTTTTAACACACCATCTCTCAGAAAATTCTTGTTCTTTTCCGTACTTGCTACAATACAGGTACTCAAGCTGTATCCGAGAACTAATCAGGACTTTCAAGGTCAACAAAATATTACAAAAGAAAATTCACCACCTTCCACCTTCTTTTTCCTTGTTTTGTAGATTGCCATTTTGCCTTCAGCAACCAAAAAGTTCGCTAAAGCAGTTTCAGACTTATGCACAGCAGAAATAGGATAACCACAAATAAATTCAACAAAGAAAAAGGAAGCCCCATTTTCAAAATATTGGCATGCAAGAACTTAAACAAAGGAACAAGTCTTCTGCACCCAACATATGCATGATAAATCGTTTCGCGACTTTCACAAAAGGGGCACACTTCAGAAATGTCATTTGAAAATTTGTGCAACAAAATGTTATGAGGAAGAATCCAATGCGCAAGTCTCCATTGCAGGTCGCCCGTACGCTTGAGATTGGGGGTGCATATAGACTGCGCCACACAGGAGTAATAGGTGAAGGAGCTGACAGGTGCTCTCTCCACTGAACTCCAAAAGGGCCTTTTACAAAATCGGCAAAAATAAAGCGCACACAAATTCATGCAACGCCCCTTTCTCAATGGAGCTAAGGGGTACAAATTTTCCATTAAAATTCAAAAGCAAAACAGGAAAGCATATTGGTCAAGCAAACCCACAGCTCAAACAGGCTCCTGAACTCTACTCCAAGATTATTTGCTGCTCTTGAGATAGCAAAAAAAATCTGGCCAATAATCCTAATGGACCTGAAACCAGAGCTGGCAGAAATTTCGTGAGCAGACTTCCATCTTTCTCTTTGAAAGTCCAACAAATTATGGACAGAGAGAAGATCTGACCCCACAAAGTACTGGACAAAAGTCCTGGAAGAAGGAATGGCTGAGAAAAGGTGGTTGTAGAAGATTGGCTCGTTGAGGAATGTCGAGGTGGTAATGGAACCGGCCTCACGACGCAACGACAAGGCTTGCCAGGCCTTGATCACCTCTGCATGTACAGCGGAAGTGATGAGACATCGATCTTTGGGAGATCAAGCAAAACAGTTCGCGACCATATTCCCAGCCGACCTGCTTGCTTTAGCAAACACAAGGTTAAACTCTCCCAATGCATGGGGCTGTAAAGAAACTTCTTCACAAAAAGGAGGCGGAAAGTCATGAGCCTGCTGTTGACATCAACGAGCCCTTGACCCCCTCATTACGTGGAAGGCTGAGCACGCCTGGTCGGAGCCAGTGTTTACCACCCCAGAAAAAATCAATTAAATGTTTCTGGATGGTTTTGATGAGCCATTTTGGTGGCTGTAAGACCATAAACCTGTGCCACAGGTAGAAGTGACCAAGTTATTAATCACCAATGCTCTTCCATGGTAGGATAGATTGCAAAGAAGCCCTTTCCATTTTTGTAGCTTGGAATGCACTTTCTCAATTAATCCGTCCCAGTTTTTTTTGAATGCGTCGGGAATCACCGAGGTGCACGCCCAAATGGTAAACGCCATCATTCTTCCAGGACAAATTTCCTGGCAGTGGCGGGAAAGCAAAACCTGAAGGTAGTCCAAAGAAGGTGGCACAACTCTTTGACCAGTTCACCTTGGCCGAACAAGCAAGACTATAATTATTGAGAGCTCTGATTAACTCGGATACATCATCTTGAGACTGTATTGCAGTGCAGATGTCGTCTGCATATGCTACAACTTTTATAGGGGGGGCATTAGGGGAAACGGAGAAACCCAAAAGTTTCTCGCGAAATCGAACTAAAAGAGGCTCAATGGCAAGAATATATAGGAGGCCAGACAAGGGACATCCCTGCCTTATACCCCTTGTAACAGAAAAGGGAGAAATCAGTTCATTATTGACTTTCACCAAACTATAAATATTATGATATAATAACTGGATGCATGATATAAAGGTGGGACCAAACCCAAAACCCTTCAGAACAGCAAATAAATATTTGTGATCTACACTATCAAAAGCATGTTCTTGGTCTATAAAGACGAGGCCTGTGCTCTTGCGTAGGCAGTCACACACGTCAGAAATGTCACGAACAGCACCAAGATTGTCATATATTGATCGTCCAGGCACGCAACAAGTTTGATCGGGGTGGACAAGCGAGTGGACGACGGATTTTAAGCGTGAGGCAAGGACTTTGGAGAATATTTTGTAGTCGGTGCACAGTAGGGAGACTGGACGCCAATTCCGAAGTAGCTGAGTGTCCCCTTTCTTTGGTAGCAAGGACACAACTGCTCGTCTGCAACTTAGGGGGAGCTCCCCAACTTGTAAACTTTCTTGGAGCACTTCCAAAAGCTCAGTTCCAATAATGTCCCAAAAAGCTTCATAGAATTCACGAGGAATGCCATCCAGTCCAGGAGATTTACCAGTTGGTACACCGAAAAGCGCGCACCTCAATTCCCCCAGGGTAATAGTGCTCTCCAGCGAGACTCGCTGCGATTCACACAACTTGGGCAATGGTTCAACAAAGGTATGTGCGACATCTAAATCAACTTCTTTAGCACACAAAAGAGAGGAAAAATAATCACTTACTAACCTTCTAATAGTTTTAGGTTGACTTACAATCCCACCATCTGGTGATTGCAATGATAGCATTTGCTGTTGTGCTTTATTCTTATTCTCCAAGGAGAAGAAATACTTAGAAGGAGAGTCAAGAAGTTTTAAGTTTTTCATTCTTAGCCGAACTAAAGCCCCTTGCGCCCATTCTTTAACAAGGCGATGAAGCAGCTCCTTCTTGCTTACAAAATCTTTGTATTCTTTTGTGCTGCTACTCAACTTGGTAGGATTTGCTTGCAGTTCTAGAATCTCTTTTTCAAGTTTAGAAATCTTAAAAAGATTATCCCTCGAGTGATAGAGATTATATTGTTTACAAAAAATTTGGATATGGGTTTTTGCAATATCCCACCATTGCCTCCTGCTCTGGAAAGTGTTTTTCCTAGCATGGAGAGACTCCCAAAAATCTCTGAATGCATTACAAAAATGCGGTTCTTCAAGCAGTTCCACATTGAGGGCCCAGTAGGCACTCGTACGAGGGGCGGAGGGAAAAATCAATTTTAGAGAAACCAAATGATGATCCGAAAAACCAGAGGGAAAAATCGCCGTTGACGAAATCAAATTCCGAAACCCATTATCGATATAAAATTTATCTAACCGAGCAAAGGAAACTCTATTATTAGAGGCTTGGCATCATGAAAATTGCTTAACCCCAGGGTGCTGTAATCTCCACCCATCAACCAGGTGATATTTTACTAGTAGAGCCGCCAAATGTTTTGCACTCTCAGGGTGAGGTTCTATACCATTACGGTCCAAAGATGGCTCTAAGGTACAATTGAAATCACCAGCTAGGCAGACAAGACCACCAAAATCAATTTGGGCTAAGCAATTATCAAGAAGGGAAAAAAATTCTTTTCTTTGAGAAGGGTCACTTGGGACATAGGCATTCAACAATGTGATCTTATGGCCTCCATAAGAAAAAACAACAAAGGCCAAATGACCTCGCCTGACTTCATGAAATGCTATTTGGCTGGATGAGATTCCTGGTCGAAACCAGAAAGCGACTCCAGCTCTAGGACAATCAAATGAACTGAAAAACCAAGAACCTCTTATTGTATTCTGCCATTCGGCTGAACAGGTATCCCCACAACGTACATCTTGCAGAAAGGCGATGTCTACATGCCTTTGCTCCAATAATACCCGTAAATGTGTCTTCCGTATAGGGGCACGGCCCCCGTTTATGTTTATACTCGCAATAGATAAAACCATAACGAGTTTTAAGACTTTATCAAGTGGCAGATCATCGAAGTTCTTTTCTTGCTAGGGAAACAAATTTTTTCAGTCTGTATACCTGAGACTCGTTAGCACCATAGGCTGTCGGATCGCTTATGATGCGAGATGCAGTGACTTGGAACTTGTCCAATTGTGGGAAAAATTCAACAAGTTTTACCTTTTTCCGAAAAGTATTATGGAGGAATTTAATTACTTCGGTAGGAGAGGGGGCATCTAAGTCCTCGCAGTCCTGTGAATCCCCAGCTGCACCCCCTATCTCATTAGGATCCAAACTCGAACACGTGTCGTCCGAATCGCACGACTCCTGCTCGATAACACGGTCCTTTACCTGTACAGGTGCCTCGGACACTGGCATTGGCTTAACGAAAATCAATTCGTCAGGTAACGGATCATTCTCCGCAACCTTAGTTACCTCTTCAGAGGTTTCTGGAGTACCAGGTACACCTATTGTTTGACTGCCATGCCTAAGCTCATCTTTTACTGATGTACAGTCTGCAGCAGGTTTACCTCCACTTGGAGCATCACCTGACAAGACGTGTTGCTGCTCCATAGCCTCCTCCTCACCAGGAGGAGGAGGACAGGACTCAGCACCGAGGAGGTTCGGACTACCCTCATACCTATTGAGTGAGACCCTCTTCACAGCGACTGCTTCAGCATATGAAACAGGCTCGACTGTGCCTGGACCTTGGTGCCTTCGTTTTCCTCGTGTAACAACACAAAAGCCACTCGTATCCTCGGTTTGATTTTCAGCAGCTTCACCTGGCTCTGTGGGAGCCTCGTTACCTGGCACAGGTTCACTTTCCTTTTCAGACTCCCCCCTTGGCTGTTCGGGCACGCTACTGGGACATTCGTTTTTAACATGTCCGTGCTGACCACATTTAAAACATACCAAGGTCTGTGACGTAGCAAACACCCGGTATGTATAGTCGTCGTGTTTAATTTTCAGCATCACCTCCAAATTGCGAATTCCCGGCTTTAAAATAATAAATAATTGACGCCTGAAGGACAGGACATGTCTTATCTGCTGATCCTTAAACCGGACAGGAATGAAAGTTATTTTCGACACAACGTTACCATACTGCTCCAAAGCAGTCTTAATCTGCTCGTGTCGGATAAAAGGCGGAATGTTAGACACAATCACTTTCACCGAAGGTGCATCCAACGGTGAAACAAACACGAAGATATCCGGCTCGACAGTCAAACCGTTTTCGACGAGCTGCGTCACCATTTCCTCTTTCGAGACGAAGATGACGACGCGCTGATTCATCCTCGAAGCAGCAATTACATTGTGCGTGCCGATACATTTACCGACACACAACACGATCTGCTCCACCGTCACCTCGGAAGGTGGTGTGCACGACAAACCATTTTTCCGACTCAACTTTTCCAAACCGGAAAAATCCTCGATGTTCGCCATGGCCACGGGCGTGGGGAAACACTCGACACCGTGAAGCAAACAAGCAACGCGGGATCGAGTGCGCTCTCTCACTCTCAAACTCGCAAGAAATGAAACGTATAGATAAAAGAGTAAAGAACAGAGCGGGAGAAAGGGAGGAAAGGCGGCGCTACCACACGGCGTGCACCACGAGAAACGCCGCGCAGCAACGTTCTCTGATTACACACGTGCGGCCGCACCTGAGAGAGAGAGAGAGAGAGAGAGAGAGAGAGAGAGAGAGAGAGAGAGAGAGAGAGAGAGAGAGAGAATTTGCAACACCATTTATTTCACAAGAAAATACACCAGGTCAAGTTCCATTTTTACAGGAGAGAAAAATAAAAATAAAAACAACAGTTCTTAATGTTAAAAAAAAAAAAGTACAAATCCGATTCATTTACAACACATAATGTTTCATTATTACACCATTTGCACTCAATGAGTTTGACATTTTCATTCGGAGAGGGAGAGAGAGAGAGAGAGAGAGAGAGAATGAGAATGGATACCATTTATTTCCACAAAAATGCACTAGGATGTCAACCTATACCGCGAGGGTATTTACAAGCAGGGGCAGAGAAAAAAAAGGTACAACAACACCAAAGCATCACACTCTTGATGCAATTCTTGAAACATCATGACGAGTTTCGAGTCCTGAACCACACACAAGGCCTCGTGAGTGCACCATTTCCATTCAAAAAAATCAATATTCCCGTTACTCATATGGTGATCAAATTCCAGCCTTAATCTTACTGACACCAGCCCTTTAAATATTGGAATGACGTCATCACCATAACATTTATCAATTTTAATTTTCCTTGACTTATAAATTGCATATTTTGCAATGGCAATCAGGAAATTCATCAAGGCACCAGCATTTTTACAAGAGGAGGTAAAGGGTACACCAAAAATAAACATATGCAAGGTAAAAGTGAAGGATAATTTATAAGAAAGGTGTGCAATCACAGAAAGTAGAGGTGCTAACCTCCTGCACTGGACATATGCATGAAAAAGGTCCTCCTCCTGTTCGCAGAAGGGACAATTTACAGGCACCGAGGCATTAAGATGGTGGATAAAAGTGTTTGAGGGGAGAGCCCAATGTGTTAGCCTCCATTGGATATCTGCTAAGAACCCATAGATGGGTGGAACAAACATATTATGCCACAGTGGAGTAGAGGGAAACCCCGGCCCTAACCGTTCTGACCACAAGGCCACACGCATCGCTCCAGACAGGGATGAGACTTCTTTCCCCTTCACGAGTTTAAGGACACCAGCCTTAGTTACTAAGTGAAAGGGGGAGGGAAACCCATCATCATTGGACTGGACAGAGGGCAGCACCTTGATTTCGGGGAAAGATAGTCGAAGATCTTCGACAATTCCGGCACCTTCCCAGCCAATGTTTAGCTGCCTGAATTTTTTTACGACTACCTGTTTGATTTGTTGAACAACTCGAACAGATGCTACACAAACACCTGTCGCCACCACCCCAGCAGACCTCCACTTGGTTCTAGATGCATCCCTTAGATCACTCACTTTGCTTACGCCTCCTTTAATGAATTTTTGAATTAAAGCATGGCTACGAGGAATACATGGGAAAAAGCTGTTATAGAACAGAGGCTCTTGGAGGAAATTACGACAATTATATGCCTCAAGACAACGTTTAACCTCAAGGCCTTTCCATGCATCCAGCAAACTCCGATAAAAAGCGGGAAGTGAAGCACTGCTGACACAATCAAGGTCCACCAAGAGAAGGTGCCGATCATAGTTCATTCCACCAGCCTGTTGTAATAGAAAATGTGCAAATGGGCGCCAGGGCAGCTCCTCCGCATACAGTAGTCTCTGCACAGACTGCAGGCGAAAAGCCATAAGCCGCCCAGAGACGTCAATGACTCCTTGGCCCCCCTCCTTCCGAGGGTGGTACAGTATACTGGGCCGCAGCCAGTGGTAGCCGCTCCAAAAAAAGTCTATCAACTTCCTCTGGATGGCAGGGATCAGCTCCTTGGGTGGCTGCAGGGTAATGACTTTATGCCACAATCTCGCTGCAATCAGGTTATTGATAACAAGAGCGCGGCCTCTGTATGAAAGAGACCGCAGTAGTCCTTTCCATGATTTTAAACGATATGTGATTTGTTCCACACCTCCTTCCCAATTCCTCATTTCCATTTCATGGTTTCCAAGATAAACTCCAAGATATTTGACCCCGTCTGTTTTCCATACCAGATTTTGTGGGAGTGATGGTGGTGATATGACTGAGGGGTTACCTGAACTACACCACAAGGCTACACTTTTACTCCAGTTTACTTCACCAGAAGAGGCTGCAGAGAAGTCTTTTAAGCACTGCTGTACTGCAGCTACACTGCCCGGGCCTTTAAGTAAAACACAAACATCATCAGCATAAGCTGTTACGACAAATTTTAACCCCTCTACCCCCATATCCTGAGGCAATCGTTTCCTGAAGGATGCCAAAAGTGGTTCAAGGGCAATTGTGTACAACAGTCCCGAGAGAGGACAGCCTTGGCGGATACCCCGTCGAAAGGAAAAGGGGGAGCATAAGTTATTATTTACTTTCAACATACAGAAAGTGTTTGTATATAACAGTTTAACATATGCTGTGAAGGTTTCACCAAAGCCCATCCCCTTAAGAACCGAAAACAAGTATGCATGATCAACACGATCAAAAGCCTTTGTTTGATCCAGAAACGATAATCCAAAACTGGCAGGCACATACTTTTTACAGGAAATAATATCTCTTACCAGAAACAGGTTATCATGCATGGACCGTCCAGGAACACAGTAGGTTTGATCCGGCTGTATGACAGAGCTGATCACCTCTTTCAGCCGATTCGCTAGTACTTTAGACAAGATTTTGTAGTCAGTACACAGTAAGGAAACAGGTCGCCAGTTCTCAATGAGTTGAATGTTCCCAGGCTTCGGCAAAAGGCATACGACCGCCCTTCTACAGGACAGAGGAAGTTCTCCAGCACGAAGGCTTTCGTCAAGGACTTCAAGCAGATCCGGTCCCACAAGATTCCAAAATGTCTTATAAAACTCTCCAGGCAGCCCGTCAATCCCCGAGGCTTTACCATCTTTCAAGCCTCGCATGGCTGCTTCAAGTTCATCAGGTGAAATTGACGATTCCAGTGTGTGCTGCTTGTCCTCCTCGACTTCTGGGAGCCCAGCAATCAGCTCCTGTATCGCCTCACTGTTGATACTCTGGGCAGAATACAGGTCAGAGTAAAATGCTTTCAAGGCCGCTTTAATCTCCGGTTGGGAGGTAACCGTTGACCCATTAGCAGTACAGAGCTTATGAATTTGCTGCGAGTTTTTCACCGAATTCTCCAAGCTAAAGAAGTCCTTATTTGGCATATCCAAGGTCAAGTAACTCATCCTCATACGCACCAATGTACCCATTGCCCGCTGCCTCACCATTTCGGTCAGTAATGACCTTTTTGTCCATAGCAACTGATCATATCCAAAATCTTTCCCAGCCCCATTACGATTCTGTTCCAATTCTGCAATTTCGGCCTTTAATGAGTCAATTGAGAGACTTTGCATTTTAGTAGTAAACAGACTATACTGTTGACAAAACGTTTTAACTTGACACTTTGCAAGGTCCCACCATATGCGAAGGTTGGCATGCTCAAGCTTAGATGACCGGATTTTCCCCCACACGGTTCGGAAGGCATCTTTAAATTTCTTATCACTTAACAACCGAGTATTGAGTGACCAGTATGCGCTACCTCCTGATGTCAGGGGTAATTTAAAGGACATTGCCACTAAATTATGATCTGAAAACCCTGTTGGGAGTATTTGGGTAGTGGACACCACATTCAGCATTGGCTTATTGATATAGATCCTGTCCAGCCTTGCCCTTGATATGATGCCATCATGACATCTGCACCATGTGTAGGCCCGTGAAGTTGGATGCTGCAACCTCCACACATCCTCAAAACAATAGTTCTTGATGAGGCTCGCTAACACCTTTGCAGAAGCGCCGTGGGGTTCATGTCCACTCCTGTCAACTGAAGGATCAATTGTACAGTTAAAGTCCCCTGCGATACAGGTGAGAGCAGCTGGATCCAGTCCCTCTACAAAGTCCCGCAGTGTGGAAAAGAATGTTCTTCTTTCTATAGGTTCACTTGGTGCATACACATTTACTATAATAAGCTTTTGTGTATTGCAGTAGAACTCCACCGCTATCAAATGTGCCTTATAGACCTCCCTATAAATAACACTCTGAGTGGGAAGCCTGGGACTTAAGGCGATGGCAACACCAGCCTTGGGTGTGGAAACCCCACTCAGCCACCATTGCCCTTTAAAAAGTTTACACCATTCAGCTGCCAAATTGTTTGTGGCATGGGTCTCTTGCAATAGAATGACATCTGCTTTTACCCTCTCCATTGCCTGGATTGCTTGAATTTTCCGTAAGGGGGCACATCCCCCATTGATGTTCAGGGAGGCAATATGTATTTCTCGCGTTGTCATTCTAAGGTGGTAGCTCACCGTCTGCCTGCAATTCTTTGTTCGCCTTTGTTACTGCTTTGCGAAGACGTTGAAATTGAGGCTCTGAGAGCATGGGGTCATTTTTCTGTAAAAGAGGTTTCGAAACCTTAATGAAAGCTTGAACATCAGGGAAGTGATCTCTAATTACAACGTGACGTTGTCTAAACGTTACGTTTAAGAAATCAATGACTTTCCCTTTTGTCACCTCTGCTTGCCTCACCTGCTCCTTCTGAGACTCACTCAGGGCAGCAAGACTGCATCCTTCCTCATCAGCCTCGACCCCACTCTCACCCAGTGGTGTGTCAGGTACTGGCACCTCATCTGTGTCATTGTCACCATGGTATTTTTGTTGCGTCTGCATGGCACCAACTACCCCATCGTTGTTGTCTGCCACCGACTTATCGATCTCTTTCTCATCATCCTCCGTTGAGATGGGGGTCCTTGACTGCTCGTCGCATGGTGCAGGGTGTCCACCATCACACACGGTGACACACTCGGTAATGCTTCGATTCTCTTCATCCTGTGAAATGGGCAGATTCGCATCTCTACCTATTGCATTACCATTTTGCTCATGGTCATCAGGTTGGTCTGTATTACCATCTTCCTGCACGAGAACCATTTTGTTTCCTTTTCCTCCATTCTCATCGCTCGCAAGAGAGCGTTTCAAGTTTCTCCTCGACTCGGTCTCCATCAGCTTCACCTCCTCGAAGTCCCTTTGTTCTTGAGGTTGCAGCCTCTCCTCCACATATGGTTGCTCCACTACCGTATGGGCTTCTCCACCAGCACCACTGTCACCCGCACCCTCGTATTCCGGTGTTGACCTTTTTTCGACACCTGGCTCATCTACAGGGTCGTTCAAGTCATTTACAGGTGGGGGGGGTGGGGGGGGGGGGCTGCCCCAGCTGCTGTGGCATAACTCTTCCTCACATCAGGACAATACTGCCGAGTGTGTCCGTATGCCCCACATGTATAGCAAATCAAGGTCTCAGTAGCTGCAAAGATCCGGTAATCATGATCTCCTATTTTAAAATTTATAGATATGTTCAGCTGTTTTGCCTCATCCTTTAGTACGACGAAACAAAAACGTCTAAACGACTCGACATGCTTCAGCCTTCCGTTCCTGGTTCGCAGGGGGACCGTGATAATTCGTGAGACGACAGTCCCATGCTCCCCTAATTTTCGTAGGATTTCTTCATTCCTCAGAAAGGGCGGAACGTTACTTAAAATAACTTTAACCGCCGGCGTGTCCATGGACGATACCGGAACAAATTGGTCGTTCCCCAACGTTAACCCGTTTTGCACCACGATGTCTGCAAGGCTAACTTGTGACACGAAAACCACCACTTTGTGGTTCATTCGAGACGCAGCACGAATGTTATTTACCCCGATCAAATCCCCGATTGCAAGTAGAACATCGTCCATTTGCACGTCTTCCGGCGGAACAAGGCACAGCCCGTGCTTACGCGATAACACCTCATCACTAACACGATCAGCAGTCCTTTGACTATTCCTATTAGCCATTTATCGGCAATAAACTAAACAAACTAAACAGTAACAATGCAATAAACTAACCAAACAAATCAAAATTAGTTAAATAAGTAAATAAATAAATAAATAATCGGCACGATATAACCAACCCACGTTATAAATTAATACAGGTGGCTAACCGTTACCGTGCTGTCTCTCTCTCCCTCTCTCGTCTCAAGAGCAGAAGGGAAACACGGAGAAAACTTCACAAACTCGTACAAGGACACAAATGGAGTGAAAGGAGGATAGGAAAGACCACCAACACAGCACCGTACTCACAGCTCAACACCCACAGCCGCCATGATTACCACACCCACGCACGACTCACAACCATCCAGAAGGGGGCGCGAGAGAGAGAGAGAGAGCGTGAGAGAGAGAGAGAGAGAGAGAGAGAGAGATTTTTGTTCCTCTTTATTGAAAGGTATCATTCAATGCGATTCCAGACAATTATTTCCAAACAAAAGGGTTATGGCTTACTTCAAAGAAAAATACATGCAACACATGCAGAGGAAGAGCATGGTGGATGGGGTAACATAGAAGCAAAGATTCCAGATTATAAATTAATTACTAAAACACCATTGACCAAGCTACATAAAGATTGTTTGGCACACCATCGTTTTTCAAAGACAGCAAAATCATGGGTTTCAAACTCAAAATGGACACGAGATGTAACCGACGCTTTAAAAATCCTTAAAAGGTCATCAGCTAAAATATCAATGTTCTGCAATTTCCGTTTTCTTGAAAGATAAATGGCAAGCTTTGCTTCAGAGCACAAGAAGTTCCCTAAAAAACATTCATTTTTACTTAAATGAGAAATATTAAAACCATATATAAAAACACAATGTGTGAAAATCAAACCGAGCCCCTGAGTCACACGTAATAAAATATTAAAAAGGGAGGACAGTCTCGAACACTCAATGAAGGCATGAAAAATGGTTTCAGGGGCATCGCAGAAGGGGCACAATTCTGAATTTTCAGAACATATGCGATGGGACAGAACATTGCAAGGCAAGATGTAGTGCGCCAGCCGCCATTGTAAATCCCCAGAGCGCTTGACGATTGGCTCCTTATACATCACGTGCCATTTGATTGTTGCGGAATGGCCAGCTTGAAGCAACGCTTTCCAATGAGCTCGTGGCTCTGCAGGTCTGTCAGGAATGAGAGTGTTAACACTTAGACTATAGACCGAGGATTTCTCCATCGAGTTAAAGGAGATAAAACCCCGGAATGAAATTAAAAGACGAGGAAAAGGACATTGGGACAGAGGGAGGGCAGCCTCAATCTCTGGATCCCACTTTAGCCCGGTTAGTTTAAAAGCTCGTGAAATCACAGAGAAAATCCTTCCAATAACTCTGATGGATCTCACACCAGTTGCCACGGCAACATTAGCAGCTGGCTTCCATCTATATGTAAAGGGATTCCTGAGGTGCTTGACCCTGGTAAAGTTGACATCAATGAACTTTTGCACAAAGGAACGGTCACTACAGACCCCTTTAAAAAAGGGATTAAAGAAAATTGGTTCATTTAAAAACATTTGGAGAGTATAGGCACTGGTGTCGCGGCAAAACGCGACTGTCCGCCATGCTTCCAGCATACTTCTGTAAAACAAGGGGATCGATGTTATGTCCACCCTCGCTGCGTCAAGAAGAAAGATTTCGTCACCGAAGCCAAGTCTCCCTGCTTGCCTGAGCAAGCAGTGAGCAAAGGCTTTCCATGGTACATCGGAATACAGCAGCCTTCGTAATGCAAGGAGGCGAAAAGCCATCACTTTACTTGTTACGTCTATCAATCCCTGTCCACCTTCGGCAATGGGCAGACTTATTACGCCGGGCCGGAGCCAGTGCTTCCCATCCCAAAAGAAATTGATAAAAATACTTTGGAGCTTTTTAAGAATAGAACCTGGGGCCTGTAGTGCCATAAACCTATGCCACAGCATCGATGCCGCAAGATTATTGATGACCAGAGTACGACCCCGATAGGAAAGCTGTCTCAATAGTCCCCTCCATTTTTGCAGCCGCTGCTCAGTCTTGGTAATCAGCGATTCCCAGTTTTTAGAAAAGAAATCCTGAGTGCCGAGAAAGACCCCGAGGTAGCATATCCCATCATGTGCCCACTCAAGCTGCATTGGCAGGGTCGGAGGGGGGATACCATTCTGGGGACCTAAGTAAAGAGCTTTGGACTTCTGCCAGTTGACCTTTACGGAGCTAGCCAAGGTAAACTCATTGGTGGACTCGACCAGGGCACAAATATCTTCATCCGAATTAACAAACGCGCATAGGTCATCCGCATAAGCGACGGTCTTTACCGGGTTGGCCAATGGCAGAGGACAGAAACCACGAAGCCGTGTGCGCAACCGATTCAGAAGAGGCTCAACGGAGAGGGAATAAAGAAGGCCGGACAAAGGGCACCCTTGGCGAATACCCCGAGTCACAGAAAAAGGCTGACTTAAAATATTATTCACCTTAAGCAGGCTAAAAATATTATTATACAATAATTTGACGTGACCGATGAAAGTTTCACCAAAACCAAACCCCCGTAAAACAGCAAAGAGATAAAAATGATCGATGGCATCAAAAGCCTTTTCTTGATCTAAAAACACTAGACCAACATTTCTTTGTTCCGCGGTACAAATATCAATCGCGTCACGCACAATAAAAATACAATCATGTATTGTTCTTTTTGGGATACAATATGATTGATCGGGGTGTACAATATCCCCGATGACAGGCTTGAGGCGGTTTGCGAGAGTTTTTGAAATAATTTTATAGTCAGTGCAGAGGAGGGAAATTGGACGCCAATTCCGAAGTTGTTGTAGGTCTCCCTTCTTGGGTATAAGGGCAAGTACAGCCCTACGGCAACTGAGTGGTAATAAGCCTGAATGCAGGCCCTCAATTAAGAGGCCGAGCAGTTCGGGTCCCAGTTGGTCCCAGAAGGCCTTATAGAGCTCCGCAGGGATTCCATCCAGCCCCGAAGTCTTGCCGGTGGGCAAAGTTTGCAAAGCGGCAAAGAGTTCCCCTAGGGTAACTTCTTCGTCCAGTTGCTGCCGTGCAGACTCAGACAGGGTTGGCAGAGAAGCAGTCATTGAAAGAATCACATTCTTCTCTGTGTTCCTAGCACAATACAAATCTGAAAAATATTCTTTGGCCAAATTTCTGATCTCGTTTTGGTCCTGAGTCGTTCGACCTCCTTGCGTGCACAGTGAAGTTATTTGCTGGTTTCTCTTCGCTCGCAGTTCCAAACCGAAGAAGAATTTCGAAGAGGTATCAATGAAACGCAGGTTCTCCATTCGTAATCGTATTAGAGCCCCTCGAGCCTGCTTTGTGCAGAGCTTAGCAAGGAGGGCTTTCTTCTTCACAATTAAAGAACAAGTCCTTTCAGCGCTCTGGGCCGGAAGGTTTGATTGCAGACACAAGATCTCTTTGGCGATGAGAGTTTGCATCGCTGTTTCATTCTTCGTACAAAAGGAGTTATATTGTTGGCAAAATGACCTAATCTGGGCCTTTGCGTTATCCCACCATTGCCCAAGGCAAGAGAAGGAAGGCTTTCGCAACTTTATAACTTCCCAAAAGGCCCGGAAAGCATCAAGAAACGCTTCATTTTGCAAGAGGCTGACGTTGAAAGTCCAGTAAGCAGCACCGCGATTCCGGGCCGGAGAAAGGACATGAAGAATGGCCATATGGTGGTCCGAAAAACCGCTCGGGGCTACAACAGCGTGGCCCACAACATTTAAGGAGTCACTGTTGACATATATTCTGTCCAGCCTCGCAAGAGACAGCCGGCCATTTGCACAGCGGCACCATGTATATTGACGTGCGGATGGATTCTGGAGCCTCCACACATCCACAAAGGAAAACTTGGACAATGCTCCCCTTAGAGGCACCAAGCTTGCTGGATGGGGCTCTGCTCCATTGCGATCAAGAGTGGGGTCCATTGTGCAGTTGAAATCCCCACTCAGACAAACAATACCATCAAAGTCAAGGTGCGTAAGAGTAAAATCCAACTGTGTAAAAAAATTTAATCTTTCTGTGCTATTACTCGGTGAATATACATTTAGGATCGTGTGCTTATAACCATTAAAAAAGAAATTCACTGAGACTAAATGCCCTTTAATAATTTCTTTAAAAGCGACACCCTGTGCACAGAAAGAATGATGCAAATAGACAGCAACTCCAGCACGAGAGCAGGCCAAGCTGCTAAAGAACCACTGTCCTTTCATCATTCTGTTCCATTCACTAACGCAAGAAGGGCTACACCTCGTCTCTTGCAAAAGAACAATATCAAAGCGTTTATGCTGGACAAGCGACATTACCTGGGCCTTACGCAGGGGGGAGCACCCCCCATTAATATTTAAGGTTACAATAGAAAAGGTCATCTTGTAAATTTAAAGATGAATAATTAAGTGGGGAAGAAGTCAGACTGTGCCTGCAACTCCTTCCTGGCTTTGAGCACACATTTCCTAAGGCGAAACACTTGTGACTCTGTCACACCAAGCTGTTCTGCCTTGAGGAGGAGATGTTTGGAGGAAGTTATGAAAGCAGACAAATCTGGGAAAAAATTATTGATTTTGATTTGTTTCTTTCGAAACGTGTCTTGAAGAAACTTTAAGATCTTGGTGGGTGACACTTCAGCGCCTCCCTCGGAACCTTGAGCCAAACCTGGATCATTCCAGGCTTCAATACTAGCACCGGAGGCAAGCGACGAGGCACCGTCTGAGTCATCATCAGAGTAGTTTCTATTAACGTTAACACACTCTGATGTGAGTGTTTCCACAGCGGAAAATTCGCCCTTTTCCAGAGGCAGGACCGGTGTTTCCGTAATGGGGGTTTTAAAATACAGGTGAGAAACTGAGGTTTCTGCAACGGAGGCTTCGCACTCTACTGGAGAAGAGGTCGTTACATTTTCCGCCTCCATGGTTTCCGACATTTCACACTCAACAGGGAGTGGGGGTGCATCAGGCACCTCATTAGAGGTCACCTTGCCAGTAGTCATGGAGGTGTTTACGATCGGATCTGGGGCCGTTGTGCGCGGCTCGCAACAATCAGGTGCGGAAACGTCTTCTTCTTCTTCTTCTTCGCCTAAAACACTGAATCTGTTTTGCAAAGCAAAACCAGCCGTGGACGAATCCGTTTCTGAAACAGGAACGTTAAGCTCCTTTGCCGACGCCATTTTTTTCGGACGGCTCGATTGCACGTCCTCACCAACCCCGCCACGTTTTTGCCTCTTCTTGGAGGTCACAGTGATGAAAACCCCGTCTTCCGTCGGGGGTTCCTCAGTTTCAAGCCTCGGAAGTGAAGGCTGATCCAGCGTCCTGGATGTGCCACATGAGGCAGCGTTTGGCTCGGTCCGTGTCGATGTGCCACTTGAGGCAGCGTTTGGCTCCGTCCGTGTCGATGTGCCACCGGACATGGACGTCGGACAAGCACCTTTCAAATGTCCGTGCTCCCCGCAGGTGAAACACGTCATCGTCTCCGTTGCGATGTACATCATGTAGTTTCGCTTATCAGCAACCAGCGTTGCCGACGCATTGAGCGACTGGGCGTTGTTCTTTAGCACGATGTAGCAATGCCGTCGGAACGACATTATGTGACGAACCGTTGAATCGGATCGCAAACGAAGAGGAATCATGGAGACTCGTGACACCACGGTCCCAAACTGTTTTAAAACGGACACAATATCTCCGCTTTTCACGCACGGCGGAATATTCGACAAAATCACTTTCACCGCTGGCGTGTCCATCGGACTCACATTAACAAAAATGTCCGGCGGTACCGACAAACCCGTTTCGACCGCCTGGGCTACGTAGCGCTCCTCTGAAAGAAAAACCACAACTCGTTGGTTCATCTTCGAAGCCGCTAAAACGTTCTCGATCCCAACGAGCTCTCCCAAGCCCAACACAATGTCCTCGACCCGAACTCCGTCGGGCGGACTCACGATGACTCCATTCTTTCGAGTCAGCGACTCATAAATACTATTCTGCAAACGACCGCTTGCCATAGCGATAAATGAACCAAAACTAAGGAAATATTTCAAAAAACAAAACAAAATAGAACCTATCGCAAGCAAAGCCTGCAGGCGAAGGTAAAATGAAAAGAAATAGAATAAGGGAGCCGATAAACGACAATAATGAAGAACACGGCAAGCAGAGCACAGGCCCGAAGAACACAAGGTTCTTTAGGACTCGCACCAAACTCACCATGCGCGCTCTCTTTCTCTCTCTTGTCTCAACAAAGAAGGAAAACACGGGGAAAACTTCACAAACACGTACAAGGACACAGAGGGAGTGAAAAGGGAGATGGGAAAGGCAACAACACAACACAGTACTCACAGCTCCTCACACACAGCAGCCATGATTGCCACACCCACGCACGACTCACCAACGACCAGCAGGGGGCGCGAGAGAGAGAGAGAGAGAGAGAGAGAGAGAGAGAGAGAGAGAGAGAGAGAGAGACAATGGAGTACGCTTGGTTGACAGAAACGGAAAGAACACTGTCGTGATTCCCACGTAGATTCGTTTCTGTTAAGTGAATAATGGGATATTTGGTGTTCGATAAATGGAGGGCCAAAAAGTCGGAGGGGTACCAATATAGGTCACAATGAATGGGTGCAGAAGACCAGGCCAGCAGACATCGTTACAGTCAGTCGAACTCCGTGTATTTCAGAGCAAACCTGAAAAAGACTCAATGGAAACTTAGTGTTTGAGCCAATCCTATTGACGGGTGTAAGGTATCTCGACAGACTATGATCGATTGTAGCACACGTTTATTGACTCTCCTGATACAGGCCCGATTCACCACAGTGCCACAGAAAACTTCACAAACACGTACAAGGACACAGAGGGAGTGAAAAGGGGGATGGGAAAGGCAACAACACAACACAGTACTCACAGCTCCTCACACACAGCAGCCATGATTGCCACACCCACGCACGACTCACCAACGACCAGCAGGGGGCGCGAGAGAGAGAGAGAGAGAGACTTTTGAAGCTCTTTTATTATAAAGGTAAGAAACCCATACAAGTCATGCAAATAATAAAGTCACCACAATTCAAAACATGTGCAGCCAAACAACAACAATAAAAACACCAAACACTAAAATAAAAAACTTAACAAACCATGATCAAGTTTACAAAACCCACCCTTTGCACACCATTTTTCCACAAAGGTTTGTAAATCATCTTTCATTTGGAAAAAAGAAAATTCCATGCGTAACCTTGCCATGACTAGAGCCTTAAACACAATTACCACATCACATAAAATATCAGCATTTGCCAGGAGCTTTGCTTTTCTTGTTTTGTAGATTGCTAATTTTCCAATAGAAATTAAGAAATTAGCAAGAGCAGTCTCAGAGCGTTTTTTATAACTAAGTGGTGTTCCAAAGATAAAAACACGTGTAGAAAAAGAAAAGTTCATACGATTAAAAAAAGTTGATAAAAAACCAAAGAAGGGAAAGAGTCTTGCACAATCTACGTAAGCATGGAAAAGGTCTTCAGAAATCATACAAAAGGGGCATTCCACTGAATTATCCTCATTAAAACGATGTAATAAAACATTGGAGGGCAACACCATATGGGCGAGTCTCCAAGCAATATCACCAGTCCTTTTAACAATCGGTGAAACATACATTGCAGACCATTGCGGATGGGAGGGAGACCCAGAAGGCAGTTTCTCTTTCCATCGAGCCCCAAAAGAAAGAGGCTGTAATGAGGGAAACCGAACTGAGATACACAAACGATACAGTCTCTTTTTATCCTTGCTGGAAAGTGGCGATGAGGATAGCAAGATAGATGTTGTGGTGCTATCAGCTGGCAGGCTAGAGCTAGCACAGATCTGTGGTGGTGTACGGTGGTCACCATTGTTGGCGGTTGAGCTCAGGCCCAGGTGCCTAAAAACACACAGGATTTCCTGTAGGACCTTGGCTACGCTCCTCAAAGATCTGATGCCAGTTCTTACTTGAAGATGTCCTGCGGAGAACCAACTGTTCCTGTTACAGTCACGAAGGTCCCGAGTCGTTTTCACGCCAGCACTCACAAAACGTTGCACAAAGGCACGTGAGCGAGGAATAGCAGGAAAGAGGGCATTGTAGAAAAGGGGTTCCCGGAGGAACCTTTCACTGTTGTATGTCTCCATTTGGCGAGTTATTGAAATGGACCGCCAGACGTTCAAGACATCTTGGTAAAAGTCAGGGAGCAGCGAAGCATCGACATGTTGCAGCTCCATGAAGAAGAGTTCACAATTGTACCCAAGCATGCCGGCTTGTTTTAGTATACAGTTTGCAGTCGATTTCCAGGGCAAGGCCTCCAGAAATATAAAACGACGAGCTGTGGAGACTCGGAAGGCCATCACCCGACAAAGAATGTCCACAAGCCCATGACCACCTTCTGCCAGTGGGAGGCAAATAGTCTCTGGCTTTAGCCAGTGTTTGCCATCCCAAAAGAAGTCAAGTAAACATTTTTGGATTGACGACACCAACGTTGCAGGTGGCTGCAAGGCAATCATTTTATGCCATAAGAGAGGGGCCACCAGGTTGTTAATGACCAGTGCACGACCTCGGAAAGACAAGGTCGACAAAATTCCTCTCCATCTGTTTAATTTGTTGCTGATTTTGTGGAGCAAACCATCCCAATTCCTTTTGACAAAGCCTGGGGTTCCAAGGTAAACACCGAGGTATTTCACACCTTCTTTTTCCCATGTCAAATTCATAGGGAGAATTGGAAGGGCAGAAGGTGGCGTACCGCCGACCCAAACTGCTTTGCATTTCGACCAATTAATTTGCGTTGTACATGCTTGAGAGTAAACCCGTAGGCACTCAAATAGCAGAGCAATGTCATTACTGCTGTGAACAGCAACACATACATCATCAGCATAGGCCGAAATGATAACGGGATTTTCTGAGGGAGTCACTGAAAATCCCATAAGAGAAGATCGTAAACGAATCAAAAGGGGCTCAATGCAAAGAGAGTACAATATTCCAGATAAGGGACAGCCTTGCCGAATTCCCCTCCCAATCCGCAAAGGTGAACAGAGACCATCATTGATTTTGATCAAGCTAAAAATGTGATTATACAATAAGGATACATATGAAATAAAGGATGCCCCAAAACCAAATTGCTTTAAAATGTGAAACAAATACTCATGATTAACAGAGTCAAAAGCCTTTTCTTGGTCAATAAAAAAGAGACCGGTATGTTGTTGTTGAAATGCACACACATCCCACAGGTCTCGTACCAAAAAAATGTTATCGTGCATAGATCTGTGCATAACACAGTACGATTGATCCTGATGTATAACTGTGCTTAGAACAGTCTTTACACGGTTAGCTAGCGTTTTGGCAAAAATCTTGTAATCTGTGCAGAGAAGAGAGATTGGACGCCAGTTCTGTATCAATTGCAGGTCGTTTTTCTTAGGGATAAGGCAAACAACTGCACGCCGACAACTAAGGGGTAACAATCCCTCACGCAGACTGTATAAAAACACTGAGTGCAAAGCAGGACCAAGCATGTCCCAAAAGGTTTTATAAAATTCAGCTGGTAGCCCATCAAAACCAGGAGCCTTATGATCAGCAAGGCCATCGAGCGCAGTTTTAAGTTCACCGAGAGTAATGTTCTCATCCAAGACATGCCGTTGATGCTCATCTATCTGCGGTAAATTGGTCGTAATATTCTGCATTGCAGGCACATCATTGGGCTTAAAGGAAAACACATTCTCAAAATAAGACCGAACAAAGTGAACAATCTCCGTATTATCACTAAGAATATGCCCATCACTAGCCCGAAGACTAAGCATTTGCTGGCTCGCCTTCATCGTCTTCTCAAACTTAAAGAAATCTTTACAACATGTGTCTGACGACAGTAAACTATTAACTCTCAGCCTGACTAAGGCACCACTACCATTTTCTTGAATTAATTCCTTAAGCAGAGTTTGTTTTTCAAAGAGGAGTTGACACCGTCTTTCATCACTGAGGACCTCAGCACCTTCCTGCAATCGTAGAATTTCTTGTTTCAAGGCATCAATACATAATTGTTTACTTTGAGAGCAATTGGTTTTGTATTGCTGACAGAAAACACGGATCTGCGCTTTAGCATAGTCCCACCACTGACAGAGATTTAGGAAACGATGTTGGAAATCCACAACCTTGTCCCAAAAAACCACAAAGGATGATTTAAAGAAAGGATCGCTCAGAAGTGAGGTGTTAAGAGACCAATACAGAGTGCGGCGTTTGAAGCGAGGAAAGGAAAAGCACAGTTTTACCAAAGAATGATCAGAGAAGCCTGAAGGGACAATAGCCGTATATGTCACAAGGTTGACAGCAGAGTTAGGAATATAAAATTTATCAAGACGAGCAAGTGAAAGATGATTTAGTAAAACCCGACACCAGCTAAATTGCTGCAGGTTTGGGTGTTGTTGCCGCCATACATCGTTGAGGTCATGCCGCGAAGTTATACTGGAAAGAGGCCTACTTGAAGCTGGATGTGGCTCTGCACTGTTCCTATCTAAAGTTGGGTTTAAAGTACAGTTAAAATCACCCCCTAAGCACAACAACGTATCAGAAGAGAGGTGTCTCAGGAAATTAAAGGACTGATTAAAAAAAGTTCCTCTATCTGTGCTATCACTTGGAGCATAGACGTTAACAAACATAAATCGTTGCTGATTGTATTCAAGCTCTACAGAGGCTAGATAGCCTGGTACGATTTCCTTAAAGATGGGGGGGGAGACAGACAAACGTGAACTGACAAAAAAAGCAATACCCGCACTCACAGAATCTGTATTACTAAAAAACCAAGTGCCAATCAGCTGTTGCTGCCAATCAGCCATGCAGTCTGCAGTGGCACGGGTTTCTTGCAATAAAAGTACATCAATCTTTTCCCTCCTGGCTAATTGCACAGTTTGGGACCGACGCAGCTGACTGCGCCCACCATTAATGTTCAAGCTTGCTATGTTCATAGAAACATAGGCAGCAACACAGCCATTACAGGTTTAATTCTTTCCTTGCTGTGACAAGGTACCTCTTCAGTCTTTTCAGTGATTGATCAGAAATATGAAGGGCCGCAGATTGTTGTACAACTTCCTGAGCCCCACTAATGAAGGCGTGAGTATCAACGAAGAAATCGCAGATTTTCACGCGCTTTTTACGGTAAGTTTTTTGTAGGAAATCCACGATTTCAGCAGGAGGGACGGAGCCTCCAGAGACATGCTCCGATGAGAAGTCGGCCTCACCATCACTCAGTGAGGCAACGGAAGAACCCCCATCAGAGTCACAATCATTGCATTGAGAGTCCATTGCTAAGGCAACAGGCTCATCGACGTGAAAATCTGAGACTTCAGCACTATCGCCCTGCTGACCATGAGCTTGACAAGGCTCAGCTGCCTCAATGGAGGATTCCACAGACAGATCACTAGTTCCAACACACTCACCACTCCCCACAGAGGGAGGGGTGGCACAATCAACACAAGCTTCATCAGGGGACACACATGGAGGCTCAACCTCACATGGAGGTTTACCCTCAGAACACTGGAGAGACTCAGGTGCTGTCTGGCCAACACATACATTTTCAGCATTTATCACATTACCCTCAGAGTATTCTGAAGGCGGGGGAGGTTGAGCAATTTCCTCAACTGGAGGAAACTGCTGAGGAGGAGGTCGCGCTCCACCATAACCTTCACTAACCACTTGAGCGAAGGTTGGAGGACAGGCCAAGACCTTAGTATCAGGCTCGTTGAGGTCGCTAGAAGGTGGGAGGGTTCTTTTCCTGGTTCTCTGTTTGTCTACAATGGGGTTTGCATCAGCACCACCCATACTGTTTACCTCATCGACAACGATCTCAGTAGAGCCCTGCTGTTCATCACCATTCAGGCTAGTGGCTCTATCTGCGGACTTTTTCGGGCACGAGTCTTTTAAATGACCATATTGACCACACTCAAAACAAACTAGAGACTCTGTGGAGACAAAGACCCGATAAGTGTGACCTTCGACCTTGAAAGGCAATACCGCATTTAAAGAGGTTACACCACGCGGTAAAATCATATAAACAAAACGACGAAAGGACATGACGTGTTTTAAACGGTTATTTTTCCCTCGTACAGGAACCAAAGTAACTGAAGAGACAACAGAACCAAGTTTGTTTAGTTCAGTAACCAGGTCTTTGTTCTTAAGGAACGGAGGAGCGTTAGAGAGAGAAACCCGAACTGCCGGCGTGTCGAGTGGACATACCTGAACAAACACGTCGGGAGCAAAGAATAGCCCGTGCTCGACTATTTGAGCAACCATGGGCACTGTGGAAACAAAGATTACCACGCGTTTATTCATGCGAGAAGCCGCTTTTACATTATCCAAACCGATTAACTCTCCGACCGCAAGGATAATGGCCTCCACATCGATTCCCGATGGAGGTGAGCAAACTAACCCATGCTTCCGGGTTAGCGCTTCAAGAGACGTGTAACGAGAGCTATCCGCCATCGTTTACACGTTTAAACAAAGGATAAATGTATAACGGTTAATGAAGCCAAAAAGCTCCAGTAAACAAACGAAAAATAAAAATATTTACGAAAAAAGAAACGGAAAAAGGATTATGATTTGTAACACGAGGCGAAAAAAACCCGAAGAGGGAACCGCCCTAAGGGGGAACCTTTACCGGTCTCACCACGTGTGCTCTCTCACTTTCTCACTCTCAAGAGGGGGGGGGGGGGGGGGGGGGGTATGATAACGTGGAAGGGTGACACACAAAAGACGGAACAAAGGTGAGAAAAGGTAAGGGGAGGGTAAAGATACAAACCACGAGCACGGAGCTACAATGCCAAGACACGAACAGACGCCATGACACCGCACCCAACACACGAACGGCCAGCAGGGGGCGCGAGAGAGAGAGAGAGAGAGAGAGAGAGAGAGAGAGAGAGAGAGAGAGAGAGAGAGAGAGAGAGAGAGAGAGAGAGAGAGAGAGAGAGAGAGAAGAGAGAGAGAGAGAGAGAGAGAGAGAGAGAGAGAGAGAGAGACTTTTGTGTTCTTTTATTATAAAAGTATAAAAAAACCTTTCACATAGTAGTTGTAAACAGAGCAACCAGTTTAAAGAAACATATGCATAAGGATCATTACTACACAAAAAAGGAGCAAAGGATATTTAAACGAAACCAGCAAGTACAAAAATATTTTACAAACAATTGTGAAAAAAACACAAACAATTTTAAAGGACATGCTCACGCAAGAGCTATGAATACATCAAAAAGCAAAATTAAGCATTTCGTTCCTCACAGAACAAATAACATTTTTAACGCACCATCTATCAGAAAATTCTTGTTCTTTTCCGTACTTGCTGCAATACAGGTACTCAAGCTGTATCCGAGAACTAATCAGGACTTTCAAGGTCAACAAAATATTACAAAAAGAGAATTCACCACCTTCCACCTTCTTTTTCCTTGTTTTGTAAATTGCCATTTTGCCTTCAGCAACCAAAAAGTTCGCTAAAGCAGTTTCAGACTTATGCACAGCAGAAATAGGATAACCACAAATAAATTCAACAAAAGAAAAAGGAAGCCCCATTTTCAAAATATTGGCATGCAAGAACTTAAACAAAGGAACAAGTCTTCTGCACCCAACATACGCATGATAAAGCGTTTCATGACTTTCACAAAAGGGGCACACTTCAGAAATGTCATTTGAAAATTTGTGCAACAAAATGTTATGAGGAAGAATCCAATGCGCAAGTCTCCATTGCAGGTCACCCGTACGCTTGGAGATTGGGGGTGCATATAGACTGCGCCACACAGGAGTAATAGGTGAAGGAGCTGACAGGTGCTCTCTCCACTGAACTCCAAAAGGGCCTTTTACAAAATCGGCAAAAATAAAGCGCACACAACATTCATGCAACGCCCCTTTCTCAATGGAGCTAAGGGGTACAAATTTTCCATTAAAATTCAAAAGCAAAACAGGGAAAGCGTATTGGTCAAGCAAACCCACAGGCTCAAACAGGCTCCTGAACTCTACTCCAAGATTATTTGCTGCTCTTGAGACAGCAAAAAAAATCTGGCCAATAATCCTAATGGACCTGAAACCAGAGCTGGCAGAAATTTCGTGAGCAGACTTCCATCTTTCTCTTTGAAAGTCCAACAAATTATGGACAGAGAGAAGATCTGACCCCACAAAGTACTGGACAAAAGTCCTGGAAGAAGGAATGGCTGAGAAAAGGTGGTTGTAGAAGATAGGTTCGTTGAGGAATGTCGAGGTGGTAATGGAACCGGCCTCACGACGCAACGACAAGGCTTGCCAGGCCTTGATCACACTCTGCATGTACAGCGGAAGTGATGAGACATCGATCTTTGGGAGATCAAGCAAAAACAGTTCGCGACCATATCCCAGCCGACCTGCTTGCTTTAGCAAACACAAGGTTAAACTCTCCCAATGCATGGGGCTGTAAAGAAACTTCTTCACAAAAAGGAGGCGGAAAGTCATGAGCCTGCTGTTGACATCAACGAGCCCTTGACCCCCCTCGTTACGTGGCAGGCTGAGCACGCCTGGTCGGAGCCAGTGTTTACCACCCCAGAAAAAATCAATTAAATGTTTCTGGATGGTTTTGATGAGCCATTTTGGTGGCTGTAAGACCATAAACCTGTGCCACAGGGTAGAAGTGACCAAGTTATTAATCACCAATGCTCTTCCATGGTAGGATAGATTGCAAAGAAGCCCTTTCCATTTTTGTAGCTTGGAATGCACTTTCTCAATTAATCCGTCCCAGTTTTTTTGAATGCGTCGGGAATCACCGAGGTGCACGCCCAAATGGTAAACGCCATCATTCTTCCAGGACAAATTTCCTGGCAGTGGCGGGAAAGCAAAACCTGAAGGTAGTCCAAAGAAGGTGGCACAACTCTTTGACCAGTTCACCTTGGCCGAACAAGCAAGACTATAATTATTGAGAGCTCTGATTAACTCGGATACATCATCTTGAGACTGTATTGTAGTGCAGATGTCGTCTGCATATGCTACAACTTTTATAGGGGGGGCATTAGGGGAAACGGAGAAACCCAAAAATTTCTCGCGAAACCGAACTAAAAGAGGCTCAATGGCAAGAATATATAGGAGGCCAGACAAGGGACATCCCTGCCTTATACCCCTTGAAACAGAAAAAGGAGAAATCAGTTCATTATTGACTTTCACCAAACTATAAATATTATGATATAATAACTGGATGCATGATATAAAGGTGGGACCAAACCCAAAACCCTTCAGAACAGCAAATAAATATTTGTGATCTACACTATCAAAAGCATGTTCTTGGTCTATAAAGACGAGGCCTGTGCTCTTGCGTAGGCAGTCACACACGTCAGAAATGTCACGAACAGCACCAAGATTGTCATATATTGATCGTCCAGGCACGCAACAAGTTTGATCGGGGTGGACAAGCGAGTGGACGACGGATTTTAAGCGTGAGGCAAGGACTTTGGAGAATATTTTGTAGTCGGTGCACAGTAGGGAGACTGGACGCCAATTCCGAAGTAGCTGAGTGTCCCCTTTCTTTGGTAGCAAGGACACAACTGCTCGTCTGCAACTTAGGGGGAGCTCCCCAACTTGTAAACTTTCTTGGAGCACTTCCAAAAGCTCAGTTCCAATAATGTCCCAAAAAGCTTCATAGAATTCACGAGGAATGCCATCCAGTCCAGGAGATTTACCAGTTGGTACACCGAAAAGCGCGCACCTCAATTCCCCCAGGGTAATAGTGCTCTCCAGCGAGACTCGCTGCGATTCACACAACTTGGGCAATGGTTCAACAAAGGTATGTGCAACATCTAAATCAACTTCTTTAGCACACAAAAGAGAGGAAAAATAATCACTTACTAACCTTCTAATAGTTTTAGGTTGACTTACAATCCCACCATCTGGTGATTGCAATGATAGCATCTGCTGTTGTGCTTTATTCTTATTCTCCAAGGAGAAGAAATACTTAGAAGGAGAGTCGAGAAGTTTTAAGTTTTTCATTCTTAGCCGAACCAAAGCCCCTTGTGCCCGTTCTTTAACAAGGCGATGAAGCAGCTCCCTCTTGCTTACAAAATCTTTATATTCTTTTGTGCTGCTACTCAACTTGGTAGGATTTGCTTGCAGTTCTAGAATCTCTTTTTCAAGTTTAGAAATCTTAAAAAGATTATCCCTCGAGTGATAGAGATTATATTGTTTACAAAAAATTTTGATATGGGTTTTTGCAATATCCCACCATTGCCTCCTGCTCTGGAAAGTGTTTTTCCTAGCATGGAGAGACTCCCAAAAATCTCTGAATGCATTACAAAAATGCGGTTCTTCAAGCAGTTCCACATTGAGGGCCCAATAGGCACTCGTACGAGGGGCGGAGGGAAAAATCAATTTTAGAGAAACCAAATGATGATCCGAAAAACCAGAGGGAAAAATCGCCGTTGACAAAATCAAATTCCGAAACCCATTATCGATATAAAATTTATCTAACCGAGCAAAGGAAACTCTGTTATTAGAGGCTTGGCACCATGAAAATTGCTTAACCCCAGGGTGCTATAATCTCCACCCATCAACCAGGTGATATTTTACTAGTAGAGCCGCCAAATGTTTTGCACTCTCAGGGTGAGGTTCTATGCCATTACGGTCCAAAGATGGCTCTAAGGTACAATTGAAATCACCAGCTAGGCCGACAAGACCACCAAAATCAATTTGGGCTAAACAATTATCAAGAAGGGAAAAAAATTCTTTTCTTTGAGAAGGGTCACTTGGGACATAGGCATTCAACAATGTGATCTTATGGCCTCCATAAGAAAAAACAACAAAGGCCAAATGACCTCGCCTGACTTCATGAAATGCTATTTGGCTGGATGAGATTCCTGGTCGAAACCAGAAAGCGACTCCAGCTCTAGGACAATCAAATGAACTGAAAAACCAAGAACCTCTTATTGTATTCTGCCATTCGGCTGAACAGGTATCCCCACAACGTACATCTTGCAGAAAGGCGATGTCTACATGCCTTTGCTCCAATAATACCCGTAAATGTGTCTTCCGTATAGGGGCACGGCCCCCGTTTATGTTTATACTCGCAATAGATAAAACCATAACGAGTTTTAAGACTTTATCAAGTGGCAGATCATCGAAGTTCTTTCCTTGCTACGGAAACAAATTTTTTCAGTCTGTACACCTGCGACTCGTTAGCACCATAGGCTGTCGGATCGCTTATGATGCGAGATGCAGTGACTTGGAACTTGTCCAATTGTGGGAAAAAATCAACAAGTTTTATCTTTTTCCGAAAAGTATTATGAAGGAATTTAATTACTTCGGTAGGAGAGGGGGCATCTAAGTCCTCGCAGTCCTGTGAATCCCCAGCTGCACCCCCTATCTCATTAGGATCCAAACTCGAACACGTGTCGTCCGAATCGCACGACTCCTGCTCGATAACGCGGTCCTTTACCTGTACAGGTGCATCGGACACTGGCATTGGCTTAACGAAAATCAATTCGTCAGGTAACGGATCATTCTCCGCAACCTTAGTTACCTCTTCAGAGGTTTCTGGAGTACCAGGTACACCTATTGTTTGACTGCCATGCCTAAGCTCATCATTTACTGATGTACAGTCTGCAGAAGGTTTACCTCCACTTGGAGCATCACCTGACAAGACGTGTTGCTGCTCCATAGCCTCCTCCTCACCAGGAGGAGGAGGACCGGACTCAGCACCGAGGAGGTTCGGACTACCCTCATTCCTATTGAGTGAGACCCTCTTCACAGCGACTGCTTCAGCATATGAAACAGGCTCGACTGTACCTGAACCTTGGTGCCTTCGTTTTCCTCGTGTAACAACACAAAAGCCGCTCGTATCCTCGGTTTGATTTTCAGCAGTTTCACCTGGCTCTGTGGGAGCCTCGTTACCTGGCACAGGTTCACTTTCCTTTTCAGACTCCCCCCTTGGCTGTTCGGGCACGCTACTGGGACATTCGTTTTTAACATGTCCGTGCTGACCACATTTAAAACATACCAAGGTCTGTGACGTAGCAAACACCCGGTATGTATAGTCGTCGTGTTTAATTTTCAACATCACCTCCAAATTGCGAATTCCCGGCTTTAAAATAATAAATAATTGACGCCTGAAGGACAGGACATGTTTTATCTGCTGATCCTTAAATCGAACAGGAATGAAAGTTATTTTCGACACGACGTTACCATACTGCTCCAAAGCAGTCTTAATCTGCTCGTGTCGGATAAAAGGCGGAATATTAGACACAATCACTTTCACCGAAGGTGCATCCAACGGTGAAACAAACACGAAGATATCCGGCTCGACAGTCAAACCGGTTTCGACGAGCTGCGTCACCATTTCCTCTTTCGAGACGAAGATGACGACGCGCTGATTCATCCTCGAAGCAGCAATTACATTGTGCGTACCGATACATTTACCGACACACAACACGATCTGCTCCACCGTCACCTCGGAAGGTGGTGTGCACGACAAACCATTTTTCCGACTCAACTTTTCCAAACCGGAAAAATCCTCGATGTTCGCCATGGCCACGGGCGTGGGGAAACACTCGATACCGTGAAGCAAACAAGCAACGCGGGATCGAGTGCGCTCTCTCACTCTCAAACTCGCAAGAAATGAAACGTATAGATAAAAGAGTAAAGAACAGAGCGGGAGAAAGGCGGCGCTACCACACGGCGTGCACCACGAGAAACGCCGCGCAGCAACGTTCTCTGATTACACACGTGCGGCCGCACCTGAGAGAGAGAGAGAGAGAGAGAGAGAGAGAGAGAGAGAGAGAGAGAATTGAATTTGCAACACCATTTATTTCACAAAAAAACACACCAGGTCAAGTTACATTTTTACAGGAGAGAAAAAAATAGAAAAAACTTTTCTTTTCGCACTTGTGTTAGTGTTGAAAAACCACTTTTCGCACTTGTGTTGGTGCAGGAAACCACTTTTGCACTTGTATTGGTGTGGAAAAAACACTTTTTGCACTTGTGATAGTGTTGAAAAACCACTTTTCGCACTTTTGTCAGTGTTGAAAAACAACTTTTCGCACTTGTGTTGGTGCAGGAAACCACTTTTGCACTTGTATTAGTGTGGAAAAACCACTTTTCGCACTTGTGCTAGTGTTGAAAAACCACTTTTTGCACTTGTGTTAGTGTTGAAAAACCACTTTTTGCACCTCTGTTAGTGTTGAAAAACCACTTTTTGCACTTATGTTGGTGCAGGAAACCACTTTTGCACTTGTATTAGTGTGGAAAAACCACTTTTCGCACGTGTGTTAGTGTTGAAAAACCACTTTTTGCACTAGTGTTAGTGTTGAAAAACCACTTTTCGCACTTGTGTTGGTGCAGGAAACCACTTTTGCACTTGTATTAGTGTGGAAAAAACACGTTTTGCACTTGTGATATTGTTGAAAAACCACTTTTCTCACTTGTGTTGGTGCAGGAAACCGCTTTTGCACTTGTATTAGTGTGGAAAAACCACTTTTGCACTTGTATTATTGTTGAAAACCACTTTTCGCACTTGTGTTAGTGTGGAAAAACCACTTTTCGCACTTGTGTTAGTGTTGAAAAAACACTTTTCACACTTGTGTTAGTGTTGAAAAACAACTTTTCGCACTTGTGTTAGTGTTGAAAAACCACTTTTCGCACTTGTGTTGGTGCAGGAAACCACTTTTGCACTTGTATTAGTGTGGAAAAACCACTTTTTGCACTTGTGTTAGTGTTGAAAAACCACTTTTTGCATTTGTGTTAGTGTTGAAAAAACACTTTTTGCACTTGTGATAGTGTTGAAAAACCACTTTTCGCACTTGTGTTGGTGCAGGAAACCACTTTTGCACTTGTATTAGTGTGGAAAAAACACTTTTTGCAGTTGTGATAGTGTTGAAAAACCACTTGTCGCACTTGTGTTGGTGCAGGAAACCACCTTTGCACTTGTATTAGTGTGGAAAAAACACTTTTCGCACTTGTGTTAGTGTTGAAAAAGCACTTTTCGCACTTGTGTTAGTGTTGAAAAACCACTTTTTGCACTTATGTTGGTGCAGGAAACCACATTTGCACTTGTATTAGTGTCGAAAAACCACTTTTCGCACTTGTGTTAGTGTTGAAAAACCACTTTTCGCACTTATGTTAGTGTTGAAAAACCACTTTTCGCACTTGTGTTGGTGCAGCTAACCACTTTTGCACTTGTATTAGTGTGGAAAAAACACTTTTTGCACTTGTGATAGTGTTGAAAAACCACTTTTCGCACTTGTGTTAGTGTTGAAAAACCACTTTTCGCACTTGTGTTGGTGCAGGAAACCACTTTTGCACTTGTATTAGTGTGGAAAAACCACTTTTCGCACTTGTGTTAGTGTGGAAAAACCACTTTTCGCACTTGTGTTAGTGTTGAAAAAACACTTTTCGCACTTGTGTTAGTGTAGAAAAACCACTTTTCGCACTTGTGTTGGTGCAGGAAACCGCTTTTGCACTTGTATTAGTGTGGAAAAACCACTTTTGCACTTGTATTAGTGTTGAAAAACCACTTTTCACACTTCTGTTGGTGCAGGAAACCACTTTTGCACTTGTATTAGTGTGGAAAAAACACTTTTTGCACTTGTGATAGTGTTGAGAAACCACTTTTCGCACTTGTGTTAGTGTTGAAAAACCACTTTTTGCACTTGTGTTAGTGTTGAAAAACCACTTTTCACACTTGTGTTGGTGCAGGAAACCACTTTTGCACTTGTATTAGTGTGGAAAAAACACTTTTTGCGCTTGTGATATTGTTGAAAAACCACTTTTCGCACTTGTGTTAGTGTTGAAAAACCACTTTTTGCACTTGTGTTAGTGTTGAAAA